>NC_046158.1:140225794-140463294 GCF_011064425.1 Rattus rattus | reverse complement strand
TGAGAACGGGACCCCCGTTGAAGGAATCAGAGAAAGGACTGGAAGAGCTTGATCATTTGTTTAAAAGCCTGATCTTTTCCCACAAATTTTGGGACTGCTCAGTCATATGTCCCAGATGTGCGTCTCTGGTGTGTTGCTGGGCTTTGTGTTATCTACTCGTTGTCTGTGTTCGTGTTTCTGTATTAATGCCATGCTGTCTTAATGTGCTTACCTGATCTTATACATTTTCATGTTAGAATCGTCTCACTGAGTTCCCATAGAAATGTTAGAACCGTCATTGAAATTACAGTAAAGATCTATGTATTCCTGTGGAGAAGTGACGACTTTATGATATTATTTTTTCCTGACCACGTTCAGATGTTTTTCTCTTCATTTGGGTCATCTTTGAGATTTGTGTATCATTCTGTGAAATTTTAAAGCATCTTTTGTTAGATTCTCTGTGTGGTGCTCTGTCATTTCTTCCTTAGCGTTGCAAATGGTTATCTTTCAGATTATATTTTTCTTTCTGTGCCTGAACCACAGGAAAGCAATTGAATTATCTTCCTAAATTCTCATAGTAACTCTAAAAACATCTGCTCGTAAGCTGTCTTGGCTTGTTCTGTATAAACAGCCATAACCCATGAATGACTTTGTGGATATGATACACGGCAGGCTGAATGATGGCCTCGCCAGGGCTCCTCACGTCCCACCACAAACTGTGTTGCATGTGCATTCCAAGGCCAGACTTCAACGTTGGTTCTCTTTTTCAATCAATCACCACCTTGCTTTTTGAGACAGGGTCTCTCACTGAACCCAGAATTTGCCCATTAGACTGGCTGTCTAGCAAGCTCCAGCAAGATCCCCATCTCCGCTCCCCATCCCCACCACCAAAAGGGCAATGCACAGTCACTTTCACTTGATGCCCAGTTTCCAGGAAGTCCCTATTCACAACTGTACCTAGGACCTCAAAATACCTCCTTATTGGACATCCTATCCTCCCCCACTGTTGGGGGAGGGGTGCTTGCATGGCTGCGTAGAATGAATACATGTGATGGCCCGAAAATCCTGCTGTTCCTCAAACCGGTGGTAATGATATATCCCCCATCTCAGTCCTAATCCTCACCCTCCTCTGTAGTTGTTATCAGATGAGTCCCTGCATCAAGGAAATGCCTGGCTTCCATTCACCGTGTTCCATCTTCCTTTCTCTGCTCTAAAGACCACTGACTCCTGTATCCCAAATCTTCTGAACATCTGTCATCTGTCCCTGCACTGTCAACAATTCTTTTTGTCTTTTTTTGTTTAAGCCTTTTTTTTTAAAGCAATCTCTTTAGCATTGTTTTCAATCTTTGTGGAAGAAGAGAAATAAATGCAAACATTTACAACATTGCTATCTTACTAAGAAGAGATATAAGAGGTAGACAAGTACCTTGGAGGATGTGTTAAGTCAGGATTATCTACAGTAGCAGACCATATGCTACTGTAGATATATATATAATTCATTAGAATCACTTACAGGCAACAGTTCAACTAATCCAACAATGGTGGGCCATGAACAGAAGGTCCAAGAATCCAGAAGTTGCTGAGTACCCAAAGCTGGATTATCTTAAGAAGATGCTGGAATTCAGAGAAGCAGGCTCTAACGCCAGTGAAGAAACAGAGTTGCTAGCGAAGTGAGAACAAGCAGGCAAAGAGCAAAAAGATTCTTTCTTCCTTGTCCTTTTATAGGCTTCAAGCATAAGGTATGGTCCAGATTAAAGGTATGTGTCTTCTTGGTTCAGAGGTCCCAAATAGAAGTGAACTCATCCACTTCAAACCAAGCAAAAAATCTCTCACAGGTGTGCCCTCCATTTCCAGATCACTGGTCATTCCAGATGTAGTCAAGGTGACAACCAAGAATAGCCATCACAGAGAAGCATCAGAAACTGTAGGATGTCTACACGGCCTCTTGGATATCTGGAGCACCCTCCGGCTTTCAGGGATTCTGTATTGCTGGACGGTTGCCTAGCACTGCCGAAATTTGGTTATGTGGCAATCAGGGGGAATTCTGAGAGAGAGAGAGAGAGAGAGAGAGAGAGAGAGAGAGAGAGAGAGAGAGAGAGAGAGAGAGAAAATATTCAGGCCAGCAAAGCATTTTAAAAAGACGGATAGGAAGGATGCCATTGAACTGGAAAGGGAGAATCATCATACTCGGTTGGAGACATCAAAAGCTGATCATCAAACCACGTATGGAGTAAATATGGACAAAACCCCCTCAACCTCCTCTTCTTAGTGCAGTTAATTCTCAGGAAGGAAGGGATGGAGACTCAGAGGCACAGCCCAGCATGGCAGAGTCCATGTTACCAACTCCCCACTCATTCAAGGAACCAATAGAGACACCACCCCAGCACATACGCCTAAGTTCCTGAAGAGAATAAGATAGTTCTCATCTGTAGAGACACCTACACCTCAAAAATGCCAAGCCTCTAGTAATGGCTAAAGCCTCTGCTTGGCATCTAATGTGGGGGCAGGTCAACACAAATATAAGCTTTGTCTTAAGTAAGATCTGCCTTTCACATCTTGTAGACAAAGGTGAAGGGGACAGTTGAGCCCACACAGTCACCCCCTATCCAGCCAGAACTCTGGAACTGGTGTGAGGCATTACCTCAAAGAGCTGAGGAAACCCCCTCTTAGAAAGGAAGCCAAGCTGTTGTGGATCCTCGGAGCTCAGCATGAATGCTCCCCTTCTCTTCTGAGGGTGAGCACCCTGCAAATTGCAGTCATCCCCGAGAAGCCCAGCCAGGCCCAAAGGTCAGTGAGACAGGGACCTGAAAGAATAGCCTTTGTTCTGGTGAGCCAGCAGCTGCCATCCAGAGGGACAGCGGCTGCATCGCTCCTGGAGTGCAGGAGCTCACATCAATAAGGGAACTGTTCTCTGGATTCCCTTTAACTGTGCAGGCACTGCCTGCACCCTGCAGCTCCTGTGTTCTGCCTAGATATCTTCCTCCCCGCAAGGAACAGCTCTTAACAAATGGATGGCAAACGTGGGAGCCTATCTCTCCAGCTCTTGTCTGCACCACTGCCCCCAACTGTGGGACAGTGTAAAACCTCTCCAAACTTCCCAGGAAAAAGCAACCTTTAGGGAGTCCTGATGTGGTGCGTCTGCCTGACCTCTTACCTTCCCTAACTTCTTATCTAGTCGTCCTCCAACAAAATTTGGGGCTGGGGAGGGGGGGACACATCTTAAATAATGTTTACATGAGGGCTGGGAATATAGCTTGCTGATTGAGTGTTTGTCTAATGTGTGCAAGGTCCTTGGCTTAATCTCCAGGACTGCCAGGAAAATAAATTAATGTAATTCTAAGAATATTGTTTACATGAATCCTTTACTCGGAGCCTGCTACTGGAAAATCAGCCTAAGACAGCTGCCTGTTTCAGAATCCCTTCCTGGTGGTTGTTTGCTGCTGAAGGATTAAAGGAGTGAGGAGCCTGTAGCGTATTGGGCACATGAACCTGAATTCTGTGGATGTATAGACAGGCAGATGTTGGAATGAGTAAAGGGTACCAATTCCCATCACTTCTGAAAACTAAATGCAAAGAAGTGGGCTTCTGAAGGGAACCGGGAGCTGGGGACAGAGAGGAAGCTGAGTATCCTGGGGGAGGGGGACGATGGCTAATGCGCTAAGCCTTCAATACATTGTTGCTCACACAAACGTCGTCGTGTGGGTGTGAGGTTTGGGGCAAAGGGAATCTAATGAAAGGGCTGCCTGGGAGACTGTGGTACTGAAGAGAAGAAGAGCATCATGGGAGAGCAAATGATCCTGAACCTGAACTCAGTGGCAGTGGGAAGGGGAGTTCTTAACCAGAGAAGATTCAATATGGTTTTGACCACTGTAAGCCCACAGCACATACACACACACATACACACATACAAATACACATACCACACCACACATACAAATACACATACAGATACATACACGCACACACAAATACAAATACACACATATACTACACACATACACACACCACACACACAAATACGCATACACATACACGTACACACACATACCACACACACAGTCACACAAACACACCACCACACATACACACACACACACAAACACACACACACACACACACACACACACACTACACACCACACACACACAACCCACACACACACACACACACACTCACACAAACATACACATACACACACATACACACACACACCACACAAACACACACACACACACACATACACACACACTCACACAAACACACACACCACACACACACACACACACACACACACACACACACACAGTCACACATACACCAACTTAACTAAGAGACTAATCAGAGGAAGACTTGCCCTGATCTCTGTATTTTCATGAAATGATAAAGTAATTATTGAAGGAGACGGTCTGAAACTGTCCTGAGAAAGCACCCCGAAGCATCTACAGATCAGAGCAGCCTTTGTTCAGCTTTTACCTACAGATAGACTTCTGCAGCAAACATGGAAGGTGTCGGAACAAGCTAAGGCAGTCTGTTCCAAACCCACAGTGCAGGTGGAGCTTCTGAGTCAGACACAAGTTTCCTGTTGCCTCAGCTCGTGACAGAAACAGAGCCGTACTGGGATTCCCTCCCTCTCAACAGCCTGTGCTGATAACGGTGACCTACTGACCCTCCTCAGTCCCCTGTGCCTACCCCATCAGCCTCCTCTCCCTGTGTTCATCCAAAGGTGGATGCTCCAGGGCCACTGAGATAAACAGGCTGGGAGCTGGAGGCTCGCCTGTGATCCCATTCTGTGTCTGTGCCTTGCTGATTTGAAATCTTTCTATCACAAACACTGACTCTCCCCGGGTGGTCCAGGCTGATCCCTGTGCTACACTGTCAACCCCGCCTCCTTGCCCTTCAAGATGCCAGTCTCTAGTCTGCTGTAGATAGAAAGCATGAGTCACCTGGGTATCCTGGTCTCTCCCTGAGCCTCTCCCCCTTTACTCTTTCCTATCCTCGTCAGTCTCCCCACTCCACGCCCTCTCCCCTCTGCCAGTCCTGGCCTCCTTGAATGAAACTGGCCTGGGTTTTCCAAAGAAAGATGGCATAGCAAATTTGACAGTGCTCACAGTAACTGACATATCATGATGCAGTGTTTGCTGTCGAGTCCTTTTCTATTTCTCTGCTATTAAAAATAACTATGTAGTGAATGTTATTTTAGATCTTTATCTACATCTCTGAGTAATTCCTTCAGGCTGCTGGACTCCCTAGAGACAGCATTTTAAAGGCATTTTAAAGACTTGTCTTGTATTTGTGGAAATCGTTTTTTACAAGAGTGCTGTACACTGGGGTTGGGGATTTAGCTCAAGGCCCTGGGTTCGGTCCCCAGCTCCAAAAAAAAAAAAAAAAAAAAAAAGAGTGCTGTACACAGCCTAGCAGGTCTTCAGACTCATACCAACCTGGGGTGTAAAATGGGGTCGCATAGACCTCTCCGAAGTCGCTGAAGACGTTTGCACTGCGGAACAGCCTGCAGATGCTTTTCATGCAGAAGGCATACCTAATCCCCCTTCTTACATTTAAATATTTTAACTCGTATGTTGAACCAGTCATCAACATCTGTCTATATCAAACACGTGTCTATATCTAGCCCTGGCCTTGGGCTAGACCCTGTTGATTTAAGCTCACCCTGACTATTTGAAAATATCTAAATAAGTTGTAAGTTTTCAAATACCACGAGGCAGCACATACTCGAAGATTAGCCCAACACTCATGTGTTCTCTCCCCAGACAAGGCTAAGCGACCTTCAACTCCTCTCCGGGCTGCCTTGGGTCTCTGTTGGTTGAAGCCCCTTCTTTTTCCAAACACCAAGATGGCCTCAGACATCCTATCATGCTACTCATCGCTTTAAAGAAGGGGGATGGGTCTCCTCCCTTAGGGCAGCTCGTGGGCCGTGGCGCACACCCATATTCTTTTACCTGGTTTGTGACAAGTTCCGTGAGCTGCTCCGTAATATCCAAACACCGACATGAAGACACCAAGTCTTTCCCATTGGCTGCAGGGTATGCTAACAAACCTTGGCGCAACTTGGTCAATAGCTACAAAGGTTGAGTATCTGGGGCTATCTTGAGATTCGAGAAAAGGCACTTGAATAAAGGCCTCACCCTAGTCCGTTCTGTTGCTGTGATAAACACTTAGATTAAAAAACGAAGGGTTGGGGATTTAGCTCAGTGGTAGAGCGCTTGCCTAGCAAGTGCAAGGCCCTGGATTCGGTCCCCAGCTCTGAAAAAAAGAAAAAAGAAAAAAAAAAATGAGAGTCAGGGAGGAAAGTGTTGAATTGGCTTAGACATCCAGCTCCCCCAACTATCAAGAGGGAAGTTGGGGGTGGGGGTTGGGGATTTAGCTCAGTGGTAGAGCGCTTGCTAGCAAGCGCAAGGCCCTAGGTTCGATCCTCAGCTCTGGGGGGAGGGGGAGAGAGCGAAGTTGGGGAAGGAACTCAGGACAGGAGCCTAGAAGCATGAAGCGTGGAGGAGTGAATGGTGCTCCTTTCTTACTCTGGCTTGCTCGCAGACTCATTCTTAGATATCTTTCACATAGGACCACCCCACCTGCTTAGGATTGGTACTGCCTACCGTGGGTTGAGCCCTTATGCATCAGTAAGCAAGACAATCCCTCCCAGACCTCTCCACAGACCAACCTGATAGAGACGATTTCTCAGTGGAGACTCTTTTTCAGGTGATTCTAGACTCTGTCAAGTTGACAGTTGGAGCTAACTAGGTCAGTCTCCCTGTCCTTTAGATACACAGTATCTAATACGGGATACAAGCATGGCGATCAAATCACTACAATGCAGTATAATAAAGGCATTTCAGAGACTGTAGGATCGGCAAACGTGGAAATGTGATGAAGCCAGAGGACAAATCCATCACACAACAAACTAGCACAAGAGACCTTATTAACCATGTATCTGCCAGATCTCAGTTACACACAAGACGTCTGCTGTTTTCATTCCGGTGACTAGAAGCTTGCTAGGCGTTGATGGGCTTGGCTACAGACTACAGAACTTTTTTTTTTTCCAAGCCTGTTCCATGCACTTGGGACCTCCTTAGACATGGATAGCTATTTATTATAGCAAGGAAGAGGAACGAGCATGCAAGACAGCAAACCCAACATGCAATCACGCCCTGAAGCTCTAAACACATCGTTTGAACTGACGTGCCGTTAACCAACAAGTGCTTCAAGGTGAAGGTCCAAGTCAAGGTGGAAGAGGGAATGGGTTGCTCCAATGGAGATGGAGTGAGAAGCAGTGAATGTTTGCTGAATAGCCATCTAATCTACCACAAGCTAGACTGTAGGTTTATGGGGTCCCGTGTCTACTCCGCCACAGGGCTTGACCTCTCGGGCAGGCAGGACAGCGGGAAGTTGGCTACGCTTACCCCAAGCTGTGGCGGGCTGTGGCAGGACACCGCTCCTGGGGTGGGGAAGCACAGTCTGAGGCACTGGACATGGCCAGAACTGGCTCGGGGTTCCTGGGCCTGCAAGGAGGCCAAGGCCACCTAGTTCTCAGACTCTTGAACATCCAGGCGCTGCTGGGATGCCTTAGACGAGCTGAGAACCGAATGGGGACCCGTGGACTGGATCTAGCCAGGGCAAGGGGTGTAAACGGAGTTTCTGACTGGTTCCACGAGGATAGTCCTTGGCTTGATGGTGGCGTGGCGGGCGAGCTGTGAGCTTGATGGTGGAGGTGGCCGGTAGCGAGGCCCCCTCTCTTTCTTCCCCTTCCCTGTTTGATCTGCTCTCGTTCTGTGCACACACAGAGACCCATCCATCAAGAACTATCCATTCCATGGATCCCCCTCCTAGGGGGTCATCACTTCCGATTCCCTTAGTCTATACCTTACCACTGTGATTATATGAATTGAGCCTGCTTACTAACAACAAACACCCACATATAAGTGAAAATATACCATAGTTGTCTTTTTGGGTCTGGGTTGCCTCACTCAGGATAGTTTGGGGTTTGATTTGGTTTGGTTTGGTTTGGTTTGGTTTGGTTTGGTTTGGTTTGGTTTGGTTGGTTGGTTGTTACTTTGACTGAGGGTGGGGGTGGGGCAGTTCTTTTAGCTCCATTCAGTTACCTGCAAATTTCATGATTTCCATTTTTTAAACTGAGTAATATTCCACTGTGAATATTATAATGTGGTATAAAGAAATACACATTTTCTTTATCTATTCTTCCTTTGACGGGCATCTGGGCTGGTTCCAGTTTCTAGCTCTTATGAAGAGAGTAGTAATGAACCTGGGTGAACAAGTGTGCCTGCTGTGAGATAGAGTCCTCTGGGCAGACACCCAAGAGTGATCATAGCTGGTTCTTGAGGCAGGTCCATTCCCAGCTTCCTGAGAAACCACCACACTGATTTCCACCGTGGCAGTACAAGTTTGTAGTCCCCCAGCAAGGGAGGAATGTTCTACCTATCCTACAGCCTCCCCGGCATGAGCTGTCATTTGTACGATGGACCCTGGCCATCCTGACTGGTATAAGATGAAATGAAAGTAGTTTGGGTTTGCATTTCCGTGATGTCTAAGGACGTTGAACGTTTCTTTAAGTGCTTCTCAGCCATTCGTGTTCCCCTCTTTTGAGAATTCTCTCTTTAGATCTGTACCCCATTTTTTTTAATCGTAAAGGCCTTACGGTGCGTTCCTTGATCCATCTGGAGCTGAGGTTTGTACAGAGTGATAATTATGGTCCTGTTTGCATCTTCTACATTTGAACATCCAGTCTGAACAACACCATTCGTTGAAGATTCTCTCTTTTTTCTAATAAGAGAGAGAAAAAAGGAGGGTAGATTTGGGAGGAAGGGGAGTCAGGGAGGATCTGGGAGTAGTTGGGGGAAAGGGAAGCTATAGCTAGAATATATGGTATGAAAAATATATTTTAAATAAAAAGAAAACAAGAGTCAAACTAATTTTTAGTAAAGGTGTGATACATTAAAAGATTTTGCAGCAAAAAAATACAAGAATTACACATGTGAACGAGATATCATATAATTTTTGACATATAGCCAAATTATACAATGGTTAAATATGTGTTAAGGTATTTCTTTCCTTATGATAAAAGCTTTTGAAATCCTTTCTTCCAGATTTATGAAATGCCTGGTATATTAGTGTTATCTAGTATATCATTGTTATCTAGTACATTATTATTAGCCCTGCTAATACATGTTATGTATTATCCATGTGATACAATAACATACCAGACTCTCATGCTGTAACTTAGTGCACATTGATCCACACTTCCCTGTTTCCCCATCTACTCTAGCCAGCTCTGGTAACCACCATTCCTTTGCCCACTCTCTCTGCTTCTCCCTCTCTCTTTCCCTCTTCTAAGCTTGCCTCTCAGGTGGTGGAGCCCAGTCTTCTGCTCTTAACTTCTTTGAGATTAGCTTTTGCAGATTCCACACACACACACACACAAGGTCACATACATACACATATGCATATGCATACACACACGCATACACAAGAATGCATGTGCAAAAGGTCAAGAAATCTTTGGAAGGGCTCTCTCATGTGTTGTGTGCGTGGGGATGCATATGCGTTTGTGTGTGTGTGTGTGTGTGTGTGTGTGTGTGTGTGCGTATGTGTGTGTGATTGTTTAAGGGAAGAGAGAAAATTTTCTTTGTTTCCATCAGCCATCAGTATCAATTAGTAGAGGTCTAATTCATGTTTCTTCGTGGCTTCAAAGAGCACCAGTAAGTACATCCTCCCCATCCTCCCCATCCTCCCCATCCATCCTCCCCATCCTCCCCATCCTCCCCATCCTCCCCATCCTCCCCATCCTCCCCATCCTCCCCATCCTCCCCATCCTCCCCATCCTCCCCATCCTCCCCATCCTCCCCTTAGAAGGTGCCTGCTTTGTTTCCAATTTTCCTCACTCTTTTAGAAGCAATAAATAAATTTCTTTGTATAGTGCTATTCTGATTCTAAGAGAGTAGAATTCTAGAAGCAGATTGAAATGCAGGTATGTTTTAAATTTTGGTAGATATATTGAATTGCTTTCCAGAAAACCTGCAACGTTTTAGCCATGTATTTGGCAATGGTTTCTCCCCATTCCTACCAGCAGTAACTCATTGTTACTTTTTTTTTTTGCAATCTTCCCCCCCACCCCCGGAGCTGGGGACCGAACCCAGGGCCTTGTGCTTGCTAGGCAAGCGCTCTACCACTGAGCTAAATCCCCAACCCTCATTGTTACTTTTTAGAGGACTGAAGAATGTGAAGGACTTTTGCTTCCATTTTCTTCTCCAGGAGGGACTATTATTGATCGGTATCTAGTAAGACTCTTAGCTCCTCATGGTTTTTCAAGCATTTCAAGCAATATGATCCCTGTATCTAAACATTATCCAATGGGATTCTAAGTTGAATTGAAATAAACTGGTATGTAGATTTTGAGAAAATTAAATATTTTATATTAAGCCTTCCCATGCAAGAACAGAGTAAACTTCTTATTTGTTGGTCCTTTGATGTCTTTCAATAAACTTTTTTTTTTTTTTTTTTTTTTGGTTCTTTTTTTCGGAGCTGGGGACGAACCCAGGGCCTTGCGCTTCCTAGGCAAGCGCCTACCACTGAGCTAAATCCCCAACCCCTATTATTTTGAATATAGTTTTTCCTACCTTATTCTTGCTCGGTTTAATCTTTATTTCTTTTTTTGAGATAGAGTCTGATGTAGCTCAGTCTGGACTCAAACGCCCTATGTCTCTAAGCATGACCTTAGCCCTCTGGCCCTCCTGCCTTCACCTCCCCACTGCTGGGATCACCTGTGTACACCTGCCAGGGCTTACGTAATGCTGGAGATCAACCCAGGCTTTCATGCATACAAAGCAAGCACTGGACCAGACTAAGCCACACCCCCAGCCCTGATCCTCCACTTCTATCCTTCCTTCGCTGGATTGTGCAACGCTCTATCACTAACCCTCAGAACTGAGCACAAGCTATAAAAATGGAAGAATGTGCACCTATACAGTTCAAGAAGGAGGAAATACTCAAAAGTTAAGTTCGGCTATGATCAAATAAGGATTCAGATCGGTATTTTAGACTTAGCCACAAGAATATCATTGAACAGTGTGTGATATACCTTAGTAGTGGGGCAGAAGCCTCGGGATTCCTTAAAACACTTGGGAATATCACACACCCCGACCTCCCCACCCCTTCGTCCCCCAGCACCCTCTCCTCATCCTCTCACCCCACCCCCACACTTGTGCTTGTGGGTTGCTGGAAATATTGTAGGATAGCTGACCTTTGTGTGCATGGAGAGGTGGCTTTACCTGGAAAGCCATGGGTTGTAGCAGGCTGCGAGCTCACGAGCCTTACCACAGGAGCTGCTTCATTTGAAAAGCAATGCAGTACCGTGTCCTGAACACACCAGTTCTCTCTGTCCCGTGAATTACCTTTCTGGTGGATCTCCCCAACCTCCGGCCTGACATACACACCGCTGCCAAGGCTTCCCGGATCCTACTCCTTTGTTCTTTTCTCCTTCCTCAATCTATTCTCACCCTCCCTCACAGAGAACCTGCTTGCCCTTGCGTTCATTTGCTTTTCATTCTGTGTTTCAAAGCAGCCCCACCCCCACCCCGCCTTCCTCTGGGGGACCAAACTCAGAGCCTTGCGCGGGGTGGTACAATCGCTTTACCGCTGAGCTAAAAAATAAATAGGTAAATAAATTTTTTTAAAAAGCTACACAATGCAGAACCAGCAGGGCCAGAGAGATGGCTTATCAGGTAAAAGCAATTGTAACACAAGCCTGGTGACTCATTCTGTAACCCACGTAAATATGAGAAGAGTGAACCGGCTTTATAAAGTTGATCTCTGGCATCCGCAGGTATGCCACAACTCATACGGGTCATGCACAGCCACCATACACAACAACAACTAAAATCATTTTTTTTTTTTTTGGTTCTTTTTTTCGGAGCTGGGGACCGAACCCAGGGCCTTGCGCTTCCTAGGTAAGCGCTCTACCACTGAGCTAAATCCCCAGCCCCATAAAATCATTTAACATTAAGAAGCAGCACAATATTCTTTTGCTTCTATAGGACCCAGCTTCCCTGGCGAGCTCCCAGAGGTTATCAACATCCATTCTACGTCTGGTAGGACCTGTATCTAGGGAGAACCTATTCTTGGGCCTTCCAGGGAGAGAATTGGTCTCTGCCTTGAGGAGATGAGTTCAGTAGGAACTCGGTGACCACCTGTCGAGGTTCATGCATACGGTTTTCTTCAAAATTGTTTGTTCTCCCACTGCGGAGACTTCAAATGGTGCTAACAGCTGGTAATAGCGCCCAGCCCATTCCACTGATGAGTATCTCCTACAGGAGGTCTTAATGTCCTGTGTCCGCTGCATGGGAGGGTGGTTTCTCTGGAAACTGGTTTATAGATCTGTGCCTACGGAAAGAGACAGCAGATGCCGATGAGGGAGAGGCTTCTTCTCGGAAGACTGACTTCACAGTCACATCTCTGGACTCAGCAATAACCATGAGACAGCTGGACGGTGGCCCTGCCATCTCAAAGCCCGGCATCTCATGACCGAGGAGATGGATGGGTAATGTAAGAAGATGCTGTGAGTCTGGTTTGCAAGTTGCATACAACCCTGCCACCTGCATCCTCCTAATTGGCACCCAGTCATCGCATCACAGCCAAGCACAATCAGCCGGGGAAATGCACTCCGGCTGATGCCCTAGAGGGAGTAGAAATGTGGTAAAGGACTGGTTCCACTCTACTGCCTGTTCCAACAATATGAGAGCTTAGCCAACAGAGAAGCATTGGCTGCTGGGTTTAAATATATAGGAAATTGGTGATGGTGATAGTTCAGTCTTGATAGGGTGTTTTCATTCTGTCTAAGCTCCACCCCCACAGTTACCTGGCAACTGCCAGGTATGCTCCGCCCCACAGTTACCTGGCAACAGCCAGGCATGCCGGACACTATAAAAATGTCTGCTTGCCCCCTCCTCATTCTCTCCTCTTGCTCTCACTCTTCCCCTCTTCCCCTTTGTCCCTTCTCTCCCCGTTCCCCTCCCCCCTTCCCTCCACGTGCTCATGGCCGGCCTTTACTCCTCTCCTCTTCTATTCATCTTCTCTCATTAAACCTTTCCACATGGAACCATGTTGGCCCATTGTGGTTTGTTCAGACTGGAGCCAAGATTTCTACCCCAACTGTACAATCCTGATTGGAATGGGTCAAGAGAGAATTGAAGACAGCAACTGTTTAAAGCAAAGACTAGTTTGGGAGCTGGGGAAATGGACAAATAAGGAAAGTGCTTCATATGCAAGCAGGAGGATCTCAGTTTAAATCCCCAGGACTCATGTAGAAAGCCTAACTTGGGGAGTGAGGGCTGGAGAGATGTCTCAGCAGTTACTCGCTGATCTTCTAGAGGACCCAGGTTCGACTTCCCAACACCTACATGTTGGTTCGCAACCATCTTTAACTCTAGTCTCAGGGGATCCAATGCCCTCTCTTGGCCTCTGTGGGCCCTGCACACACATTGGGCCCTATACACTTATGATATACAGATATATATGCAGGCAAAAACACAAGTACATATAAAATAAAATAACTTTAAACAAACTTAAAGCCAAACATATGGCACAAACCTATAAATCCAGTTTGAGGATAGGTGACAGGATCAGGTTGATCCCTAAGCAGCTGACTAGTCACTGTGGACAGTCAGAAAGTTCTAGGTTCAGTGAGAGACCCTGTCTCAAAAGTCTAGGTAAAGCAATGGAGGAAGCCAAAATCAGACGGTGGTCTCCATGTACACCTGAACATAAATGCATACATGTATGCGACACACACACACACATACACACACACACACACACACACACACACACACACACGAAAAACAAAAATACTTTTAATAGATTTTTCCATAAAGGAAAACAAAGCAGTGAGTTAGTAGCTAGAAGAATTATGACACAAGGAGCTTCACTTGTTTTTTGGTTTTTTGTTTTTTCCACACAATGAAGAAATAGCAGCATGTTTTTGTGCTGATGAGAATGTTCCAGCAGAGAGGAAAATTGATGATACAGGGAAGAGACGGGAAATTGCTCCAGTGATGTCCTTGAGTAAGCAAGAGAGGCGAGGATCTGGGGATAAGGAAAGGGCTGGCCTCGGGAGAACATGCACTGCTTCCCCGTGGAACAGCAAGGACAGCCCCCAGCAGAGAGCAAACACAATGGGCCAAGGTGCTGAAGTCCCACCCTCATCATCTGTGGTATTCACTGAAAAAAGAAGCCACATCATCAGCCAAGAGTGAAGTTGAGGGAAGGTCTGTCAGGCATTTGGGCAGAAGACAATGTGATGTGAGCTAGGGAGATGAGATAATGCTCAAGTAGTTAATCTTCCCAGTGAATGATCTACTGTTTCTGAGATAGTCCAGTCCTAGTTCACACTTGATGACATCACACCTGGTGACATCACATCCTGTGACATCACACCGGTGGCATCACATCCAGTGAAATCACATCCGGTGACATCACACCTGGTGGCATCTGCCTTTCTCCACTCCATCTATAGACTTCCCCTTCCCCCATCCAGCATCTCAACAAAATAGTTATTGTAGTAAATGACATTCTGAACACATAGAAGACCCAGTCATTGTTGTAGTTATCTCGTGTGTACCTAGTTGCAGTGACTCTGAACACCCATTGCTCTTACAAGCCCACTTTATAATGAGGAAACCAAAGTACATTAACAGATGCCTGAGCTACTTTTGAATTCAAGCCACTGGCTTCAGGGTCCTTACTTCTGACCTCTACACACAGTCAACCTTCTTACCAAAGAGTTTCACACCCATGAATTCATCCCACCCCACTGTGTTTGTGCTGAGCACATACGGACTTTCCTTTATCATTGTAGCATATAACATCTATTTACATGGTATTTGCTTCATATTGGTACTGTAAGAAATCTAGAGGTGATCTAAAGTTTTCAGAATAAGACATGTTACATCCTATGTAACTACTATGCCATTTCAGATGAAAGGCTTGGACACCCAAGGGTTTTGATATCTGCAAATTACAAGGGATCCTGGAATCAAACTCCCCATGGATCCCAGGGATGGGGTGTGTGTGTGTGTGTGTGTGTGTGTGTGTGTGTGTGTGTGTGTGTGTGTGTGTGTGTTTTCTGTACCAGACGTTCTCAGGAAGTAATAACAACTAGAGAGTGTTAGTTTTAAGAGGAGGGGATAAAATCCTAAAAGATCTATGACCAAATAGCTGGAAACAAGATTCTGAGCTTCAGACAGTGTTTCAAAGTTTGATGGTAGCTACCTGAAGTCCCAGAAGGCCTAGGAGGAGAGACTGAGCCATTGTTGTAAGTTGGGACAAGTTAAACGAAAGGAAAAATCCCTCATGAGTCTTCCCTGTTCTCCTAGACTCTTCATCATTCAGCACATAATGCCTAACTCAGGTTGTTTTGTTTTTTTTTCCCCTGTATGTTTTGTTTGTTTTCATGACAGGTAGCATGGTGCTGGAATGGTCATGATGATGCGGTTGGAAATGGCTCCCAGTCAATGAACAGTGAACTTTATGAAAGACCTTATCAATGAAAAAAAAATCTATTCAATGGACAGCTTACTGTCGTTATATCAATTCAATGATTATGACACTTCTGAGAGTTACAGAGCTCTACTCTCATTTTCAGATAAGAATATTGAAGCTAAGAGATAGGGTAGCACATGGCCAGGGTTACATAGATAATATATGGTGGGGGTGGGGCTTAGGAACAAGCCTGGTGGAGTCTGAAGGCTATGCTGGCTGTGCTGTACCAGCTGCTTCTCTATTTGGAGACGAAGTACCAAGAGCACTAAGGAACCCTACGGGGCCGCAAGGGCCTCTGGGCCAGAGCCTCTGGGTGAGAGGAACTCCCTTTAATGAAGGCAATTGAGAAACAATCCTCCTCTTTATTTCCCTGTAACAGGGACTCAGAAAAGCTAATTATCTTCCTGTGAACCAGTTAACTATTCAATTTTCTCCATTTGGGTAATTAATTATCAGAGTCAAATGCAGAATCCAACTAATTTTAGAAACATGCAGCTGTAGGGTCAGCTAGGGAGCACGCTCAGCTGAGAAAGGAAAAAGAGGTGCCTGCTTCTGCTGAGGTTTACAGGGAAAGGAATGTCAAGGGACCTCAAACAGGAGAAACCAGCTTAAGGCAGGATGGCTGGGATTCCCTTTGCGTCCATCACAGAGCTGGCAGTCAGTGCTCTGCACACTGGGAAAGAAAGCTGCCATTGCAGCTGGAGAGGCAGGGCCTTAGCATCTTCAGCTTCTAATTACTGCCCCCTTCCATCTGAGGGGCCAGTGGTAATTTGGTATGCAGATGCGGCTGGCCCTCAGATTCTCACTTGAAGCCAGTTAATAAAAGGATGTATGAAAGAATGAGGGGGAGGAGACACACAGGCAGGAAGAAAGAAAGGGAGACAGACAGACACCCAGAGAGACAGACAAAGGCAGTGGAGAGGGGGACTCTTGATCCTACTGCTGATTATCAATACATTAATATTTAAGAGCCAGGCATAGCTCGTACCTAATATCGGGGAAGTTAGGTGCTCCCAGCCTCCTTTTGGGTAAGACAATTTGTTCACCGTCCTATTGCCAGGATAATGCAGACACTGGGGTTTGAGCTCAACTGCTTCTAACCCCACAGTGCCGTGTATCACAGGTGGGGTGTCAGGAATATTTGGCATCATGGGGGTTAGAGAGACACTTTGCTCACTAAAACAAAGATAGCTGGTCAAGAATATTCAACCCCAGCAAGCTTCCTTGGGGCAAGAGGATGTTCCTTCCATTCATACATAAAGATTTAGAATTTTTGCTACTCCCTCTGCCATGGGCTCCAAGGAGTAGACCTGACTATAAACTCCATCTCTAGGGCTGGTTCCTTGGGGGAAAGGCTGCTGATGGTTTCGATGGGCGTGTAGTGTGCATGCAGAGATGTGCTAGCCACTTTAACATGTGCTCTTCCCCTTAATCATGGTGATGATTCACGAGTTTTCCAATCCTACTATACAGGCAGATAGACTCAAACATAGGATTTAGTTCTTTTCTTCTTGAATGAGGAAGTTGAATTCAAACCTAGGCAGTTAGACGTCAAAACCTACTTCTAGGTCAACGAGGCCCTGGCAAAAGGAATGAAGTTGGGAGGGAAGATGAGGGAAGGGAAGGAGGGAGGGCGAATGGTAAGGAGATAGATCAAACCATGGACAGCTCCTCCATGGCCCTTTGAATGGTTCCTGGATGGATTTGTCTTTCCTACCAATGTCTACTCACCATGAAGAGCCCTGCCTCCTTGCAGTGGGAGATTCCCCTCGGACTGACTTTTAAGAACCAGGTGCTTTGATGTGAAACAAGTCCCTGAGATTTTCTGCATTGAGCACATGCGCCTTAGTGCTGTGGACACCCACTTTCTAAGATGTTACAGTTTTCTATAAGGCAGGCCAGGCAGAGAACCAGAACCGCTACCCACACCAACCCAATGGCCTTTATTTCCTCATCAGGCACTCCCTTTCTCACATTGTCCGTCCTTTGTCCTTTCAACTGGAAAGCCAATCTCCTCTCTGCCTGCCACCCTTGCAAATACTCAAGGCCTAAGCTGTGCTTCTCAAAATTAGCCCTACCTCTTTTTGCCAGGTGTGATGGGAGTTTCCAAGTTCAAAGCCAGGCCCCCTGCCCCAAGCTGCTGGCCCAAAGCCCCAGCAGGTGCAGCATGGTTGCTAAGCAACATCTCCGGATCTCTGTATGTTCCTGTCATGTGGTTGTGGTTGCTACGGAAACAAGTCCTCTGGCATCCCATGTTGCAGCAAGGCCTAGGCAGTGTGATGTGTGTCTGAGGCCTAACAAAACAAATCCTGTTATTCCGTGATCTGATGATTTATGATTCCCTAAGTCTGTGGGCCCTCGGATTTTCCCCCAGGTAACAGTTTTTAGAAGAGGAAGGCTAAAGTGTGGAGGAGGGATGGTCACTTGTTGGGCATTCATGGAGGCAGTTTCGGTGGGGTGTTTAGCAGCTG
Organism: Rattus rattus; assembly: GCF_011064425.1. Taxonomy (NCBI): domain Eukaryota; kingdom Metazoa; phylum Chordata; class Mammalia; order Rodentia; family Muridae; genus Rattus; species Rattus rattus. The sequence continues at coordinate 140,445,283 of NC_046158.1, read as the reverse complement.
GCTTTACAGGAATATATTAATAAGCCAGATCTGAAGCAATTTCATATCCCCTTTTTACCTACCCTTTACCCAGACTTGAAGGGTAAGAACATTTGTCTTCTGTGGGGACTAGAGAGTTGTACCAGGGTCTAATGGCAAAAAATAAAAAATAAAAAAGGCAGACATCTCCCAATTCCATCTCCACTGTCCTGCAGCTCAAATGCTAACCAAGGATGTTAAAGGCCCTTGAGGGCTCAGGTCCTTAGATCTTCCCAATCCAGACTTCCAATAGATCTCTATGCAGGGTTTAAAATCAGGGAAGAAGAAGAAGAAGAAGAAGAAGAAGAAGAAGAAGAAGAAGAAGAAGAAGAAAGGAGGGAGGAGGAGGAGGAGGAGGAGGAGGAGGAGGAGGAGGAGGAGGAGGAGGAGGAGGAGGAGGAGGAGGAGGAGGAGGGGAGGAGGGGAGGGGGGGAGGGAGGAGGGGAGGGGGGGAGGGAAGGGGTGTGAGGGCCAGAATAACATTCGCCACCACTAGATGGCGCTGGCTTCCACTGCGCCCCACGTGGAAGGCCAGGTCAGTCAAGATGGCGCTAGCCTTTACGCCATAAGCCAGCTCCCATGGGGAGATTATCTGTGTCTGCGCATGTGCTAGAGTGCCTTCATGCCAGGTCTTTGCCCATTTCGGGCGTGCCTGATGAGGTCATGAGTAAGCAACCAATCAGGTGTGGGTGCGTACACGGGGATAAATAGAGGGCCTGGCAGGGCAAGCGGGCTTCCACCATGAGAGAGGAATAGACAGGAATAAAAGTCACTCATAGTAAGAATTTCTATGTCTCGCGTGCTTCTTGCCGGCGGGAAGTCGTGCGTGGGACATTTGGTGCCAAGAAACCCTGGACAAAAAACATCGCCGGTGCCACGGGAAGCCTCCATTTCGTGGGAGAAATTCAGAAGCTATGAGTGGGGTAAGACTCTGAGAGACCATGGCTAGCCTTGATCCGCTCCAACTCAGCCCTTGCCGGCGCGGCAGGTGCCGCTGTGGTTGCTCTGGCAACCCTCGGTTTTTTTTTCTATTGACCTTTGAGTTTCTAGCTACCGCCAAAAGGCGTCAGAGGTTGCATAGGAACTGCCTAGGTAAAACAACAAAGCGGAGAGCGTTGGGGAAGGAAAAAGATGGTCAGAAACAGGGGTAGTGAAAAGTTGAAAACGAGAAAAGGAAACTGATCGATCTCAATAGCAGTCCCCTCCAATTCGGAGGTGAGAAGTTGGGAAAAGAATGTCCCGGGAGAGAATAAAAGAGGAGGTAAAAGGAACACAGTATTTTGGGAGAAAAACTTTGTCTTGGTGCTTATAAAAGGTATAATTAAGCTCCCGCGCCGGCTCTCGGGACGCCGCGGCGTCCGTGCGCTGACGCGACAGCTTTACAGAGTCATGCTGATCAGATTTGATCGAGGCAGACCGCCTGAAAATTTATTCAGGAGAATCAAACAAAAGGACATCTCAGTGCCCGTGCACAGCCTGATGGAGTTTATGTAATTGGGTTGTGAGTAAAAATATTCAGGGCTGTGTTTCACTTCCATACCATTGGCAAATGTCGGTTGTGCCGCTCAGATAATATATCTCAGTATCTTACAGGAATTGGGTTTCAAACGTTGGTGGACTAGTCCAGGAATTGAGACGATCCATCGCCCATATCAACTCCACCCGAGTGGATAGTCACCGTGAACACCATCTGGTTTTTTCCCTCTTTGTCTATTGTTTGTCTCTGGTGCACCAGGATGTCCCCATGTCTGTCAGTTTATGTCTGTGATTTTTGTTTCTCGTTGTTTAAATGTTTTACGTTTCATGTTCAAAAGAAAAAATGGTAAAAACCTTATCTGCCGGTCGTACACACCTTGACTTGGTTTTAACTCGTTTCAAAAGGGAACAAATGAATAGAAAAACAGTTTCAATCAGGTCTTTAAAGCCCTGTGCCTAGAGCCAGGTGTCTAGATTAGCTGGAGGAGCTGCTTAGAAGCTGGCTAAGCGTCTACACGGGCTGATCTTAAAGGTGCTAACAGCTTCTCAGCTTCTTTGGTACGAGAGTTGATAGCTGTTTCTCTTAGAAAAATCCCTGACTGGTTAATTGACTCAACAGGTGACAAGGTGCATCTCTTAAAATCATAGCTAAAAAGGTAAAAATGGTGTTTGATATGTGTAGCCACTTCAATTTTGTTTCTCATTGGTTTTAAATGTATAAATATGCTCTGCTTGCCTTGGTTGTGGACTATTGGCTTTCAAGTTATTGGATATGGTTAAAAAGGTATAATATTGGTAACAGAAAGTTGGCTTAAAACTGTAATTTAGATGAAGTAATTCTAGATACACGTGACATTGGGCCACCCTAGTGAGACAGGTCTAAATTGAGGTAATGTTTTTATGGAATTCTTATGCTAGAAACCAGGCTTCTAAAAGAATTTAGGACATTGTCTCGAAAGGTATTGGAGACCACGCCATTGTGCGTTCTAATGTAGAATTGATAGTCAAACTTTACAACATAATAGGTAGACTTGTGGTGCCTTGGAGACTAGATTGTTGGGGGTTGAGTGTTGCTTTCCAAAGGTGTGGCTTGCCCTGAAGTTATCTGTATTCTAATGCTAATTTCCACTGCCCGGAGAACAGCTGCCTAGTCACGTACTAAGAGCTCAGGTGACCTTGTGGTGGTGGTCTGCTGTTACAAGGAGAATTTAAGATTGTGATTAAGGATTGCCAGTGTTACATTGACTAACTCAAATTTATTTATAATTGAGAAAAGATCAAACAGGTAGAGATTGTGTTGGATAGAGATTGTTACAAGATTTATAAAGGATTGATGAGGTTTTAGAACTTATGAGAACATTACAGCTTGTTTGCTTACTCCAACTGCCATTTCAAGATAGATTTAGAGGATTGTTTTTATACAGTTTGTTTACATCCTGGCGATTGTGAGTTTTTATTTTGTGAGCTTGCTTATAATTTTAGAGAGCCCATAGAGTGATATCATTAAAAGTGGCTAATAGCCTTATATTATGTAATTTTGTTGCTTCTTCAATGTAAGAAGCTAGAACTTTGAATCTTTCAGTGTATATGGAAATTTTTACTACAAACATTTGCTCTCAAAATGAGCTTTAATATTTGGGGAGTAGCTGTTGCACTACTCCAGAAAAGAATATTTAAAGCTAATGTTAAGCTTCTAAAGATATGTTAATTGGCTAAGTACCTCCCCTTACCAGAGGACTTAGGTCTTTGTTATGAACATTGGAGATAAAACTTCAGCTGTGTTAATACAGAATTATAGGCTAGAGTCATAGAAGTATTTTAAAAAGAAACCTGGTGAAACATACCTTAGTCCAAACAACAATATAATTGGTTATTACAAAATACTGATATTTGGCCTATTACATATACAAATTTCAGACAAAATTGATAACTTTACTCCTTACATGCTTTTGTATTTACTGTAAATTTGTGCATGCAACCCATAGAAAATGCGCTTCCACTGTTTTTTATATGTTAAAAATCAAGCTTTCACTTCATATACTGATAGTCATTGTGTGGTTTGTGGTTTACAATTGATTTCAATCACTTAATGCTTTATTGGAGACAGGTTTTCTACTTGAAATCAGTGAGTGATTCCAGTGTAAATTGTCTGACAACTCACTGTCCTTTCAGTGCTCTGGCTCAGAGAACTAAACAAAACCATAGACCCAGCTCTTTGAAAATGATAATGGAGTTGATAACACACCCTCACGAAAAGAGGAAGACTCCGTTTGCTTACTTTCAACGCCCAGCCTCACCCTGCCAACTCAGATTTCTAAATAAGGCTAAATCTGGACCTTGTTTACAGGATTTGACATTTCTAATTAATGCTTATGTTTAGGTAAATAAAGTTTGTGAGGTGCTGGAGAGATGGCTTAGTGGTTAAGAGCACTAAATACTGTTCCTTTATAGGACATTTAAGAACTCAAACTGGATTGCCTAGACTCCTTAACTAGGGAGGACAGATACCAGACAGATTAGGCCTTACATAAGAAAAATTAGTGAAAAAATCTCATTCTTTATATATCCAAAACAATAATGCTGGAAACAATAATTTGGTATACAAGTCAAATTATAAATACAAGTGCTCAGTGTCCTCAATTTAATCCTCGAGGACTTATCTTAATAAACAATATTTTAACAATTTTAATAAATAAATAGGGGAGTTATCCTGTATGCTAAAAATATGCTCCTTTTATTTCAATTTTAAAAATTTGGATGCCAAAGTTTATGGCACCCTACAACTAGGCATACTTCTGCCTAGGTGAAATAGAGATCCACATTTTGACATGATCCTGTCCAGATATTTTATATGGGAAGAGGAATGTTTGTGTTTTTCTACAGGATGCTACAAGAGTGTGCCAGCTGCCTGGGTGGTTGCTGAGACTTGCTGATCCTGGTTACATGAAGATTCAGCTCTCGTGGTTCGGGTCCCTAGAGTTATTCCTCTGCCCTGAAAGAAAGGCGGAAGATCCCCCCTTCACCTTTTGTCATCACAGAAATCTTGCCGTTGCTGCAGTCAGTGTTACCGCTGCGTGTATTCCCGTCCCACTGTGGCCTACGCTCAGACTCTGTACACTGCTGCTTGCTGATTCCAGCTGTTACCCCTGTCCCTTCATTTCCCTGGTGACTCTTGCTGCCTTAACTGGTAACTGGTGTTGCCATTTTACAGACTGTAGCTTCACAGAAAGCCACCTGTGTAAAGCTACAATGACTGGAGAACTCTGTCCTGGTCATACAGATCTCAGAAATTGGTTCCATTGTCTGCTGGTTGTTCCAGAGAAAAATGACTGATCCTGAACTGTCCTGGAAAAGACCTTGACACTTTCGCTGCTATTGTAGCAGCCATTACTGCTACAGACATTGTGTCTACAGTGTCTGAGTTATCCTCCCCTATTGTTAGACAAGTACAATGGGTGAACTTTCTGGAGTAGTTACTAACAATTGGAAATTCTAAATTTCATTATAGGAGTGGCTTGACCATGGCCCTTGGTGGCAACAGCTGAGGAGGACCAAATGAGGTGCCCACTACTTATCGGGAGTGGCTCTGTTTGATACAGCCCTATGCTGTGGATCAGTATTCATACCATGGTTGGTTTGCAAACTCAGACCTCAACAATAATGTGACAAGGCCGTTATTCACTCAAGCACTTATGGCCATTGTACAAAGGGCCTCCACTGAATTTGGTTATCTTGCTCAGGACTTACTCTGTATCTGAGTTCCCTGCTCCCTGCACCCCAAGGACCTGTGGGTCCATTTGCACTGGGAGGAGAGGGTCTCTCTCTGTATTCTGAGTTCTCTGCTCTTGCACCCCATAGATCTGTGGATCATTGCACTGGGATTGAGAGAGACTCAGTGATTTCCTTTGATCAGCCCCTGCACATCGCTGAGGTTTCCTCATTGCACGCGATATGGGTGATCATGACTGCTATAAAATTTATAAATAAAAAGGGTGAGATGTAGAGGGTCTTAATAACATTCGCCACCACTAGATGGCGCTGGCCCACTGCGCCCCACGTGGAAGGCCAGGTCAGTCAAGATGGCGCTAGCCTTTACCGCTGTAAGCCAACTCCCTATGGGGAGATTATCTGTGTCTTGCATGTGCTAGAGTGCCTTCATGCCAGGTCTTTGCCCATTTCAGGGGGCGTACCTGATGAGGTCATGAGTAAGCAACCAATCAGGTGTGGGTGCGACACGGGGATAAATAGAGTGCGCCTGGAAGGGCAAGCAAGCGGGCTTCCACCATGAGAGAGGAATAGACAGGAATAAAAAGTCACTCCATAGTAAGAATTTCTATGTCTCGTGCTTCTTTGTCAAGGGAAGTCTCGATGGGACAAAGGGGGGAGGGAGGGGGAGGGAGGGAAGGGGAAGAAGAAGGGAAAAGATGAATGGATAGGCAATTGGAGAGAAAATATAAGCTAGTGAGGAAAATGAAATGATACAAATTCAAAAACTATGGAACAGAGAAATAGATGTGATGAAATGGTCATAGAGCTGACAAAGCCCAGGGGAAAGAATTGGAAAGACCCAGAAAAAAAAATCACTCATTTCAAGATTCCAAGGGGCAGCCAACACAAACACTGGAAATATTTCTACCCCGAGTCACACCTCAGAAAGCATCAGAGCACTGATAACCATGAGAAGATCCTAAAACTTCAGAGACTAATAGTGATTTTACTGGAAAGTGCCAATGATCAGACTAGCATAAAATGCCTCAACCTGTGTGGACAGAGAGTCTCTACCCCCAGAAAAGAACTCCATCTGTTCATCTTTTAAATCTCAGCTTTTCTTCATTCCTAGAGATGTTTTCATTTTCTTAATTCAGTTGACCCCCCTATAACATCTTGCCCTTTTGGCCATAGGACCAGTGTATAATCTCACCTTCCTCCTATGTGATCTGCAATGTCTCACAATTATACTGTAGTCCTAGGTTCTCTTTTTCCTATGAGAGTGTTTTCAAAAGGCTCAATGTTCTAGTTTCATTTCTTTTGTTGTGATTTAAAAAAAAAAAAAAAAAAAAAAAGGTGCCCTGCTACAAAAGTAGCCTAGGGGAGAAGGGATTTATTTGAATTACAATTTCAAGTTAGAGCCATCATTGCAAGGAAGTGAAGGCAACTAGTCACATCTACATTGAAAAGCAGAAACAGAATGCAGGTTTCATTGGTTGACTCACTTTCTCTAGGCTCATACATCCCAAGCCCAGGGAATGGCGCCACCCACAGTGGGCTGGATCTTCCTACATCAATTCATGTAGTCAAGACAACTCCCACAGACGTACCCCAAGGCCAACCTGATCTAGAGGATCCCTCATTGAGACTCTCCTCTCAAAGGGTCTATATTGTATAAAACGGACAATTAAAACCAGCGTGCTCAGGGATGCTTCACAGTTGGCTATTTTGATGTTTGGGTTAGGATCAGCTATGGATCTACAGATCGGCTGTTAGTTGCCTCATCAGACTCCAGGGTTGAGCACAGAAAGACTGATCAGAAGCTCTTTGATCTTGCCTCAGGTAGATGGGCTGATCTTGTCTCTAAGGTCAGTCTTCTGGGTCCATTGTGAAGTTCTTAGACTGGACAGATTCTCTATCAAAAAAGGCCTCCCGCTCACCTCCCTAGGTGACACTATCCTGGCTACCAGCATCTAGCACTTGTGAGAGAAGACAATGGTATGAGTCACATATTGAATGTCTTGTATTAACAATAAATGTGCCAACACCCCCAAGTCCAGAAGTCTCCTTTTATCTCCTCCAGAAAATTAAGCCTGGTATCCTCTGCTGGACTTGAAGAAGGAGCCCTGTGAATCTATATGTTGGGCTTTAAATCAGCCTTCCTGTTTGAACCTCATCCAGATATCCAGACATACTGACATCAAGTTGCTGTTCTTGACTTTCCCAATGCCACATTAGGATTCTAGTCTCTTCTAAGTCTAAGTCAGCTTTCTAGGGATGTGTGTGTGTGTGTGTGTGTGTGTGTGTGTGTGAGAGAGAGAGAGAGAGAGAGAGAGAGAGAGAGAGAGAGAGAGAGAGAGAGAGTTTTGCACAAGTAGCTCAAAATTAGCCGTATCACCAGAAAAACCCAGTGTGCGTCACAACTCATAAAAACTTCATTCCTGGAGCTCCCTGAACAGCTTAGGCAGGTCCACAGGAGAGTATCTGACCTCCAGCTTTAAAATTGTACTGATGCTCTCAAGTATTGTCTTCTCCAATCTCTTGGTCGTTGTAGATTTCAACCTTTTAAAACGGTCTATACTTGGTAGGATCTTGGCAGACAGTGTCAGTCTTCATGTTGAAAAACAATCTGTACTAAAACATCCAGCACCTAGACTAAATACAAATGCTAGCTTTAGCATCTTGGCTCTAATGCGCACTAGATATTCAATCATTGTGTGCTGCTAGCAACACAGAGCACTGACTGGTAGCCTTATAAAGACAGGCTTATTTTGCCTTTCGGGTTTGGTTCAGGGTAGAGGGGCTCCATTTGGTGGTAGCATTCTGCTGTCAGCGTCTCAAGGTATTCCAGGCATCAACATGAGAGGTGGGGAAACATAAAAGATCTAGGCCAACTATCACAGTCAACCCACTCTTGAACTATTTCTTTACCCTGTTAATTTGTTCATGAAATAAAAGCTCTAATGACTTCTAAATGGTTCCACCATTTAATATCCCATAAGAGGAACTATATTTAAACATAAGGTTCCTATAGGGAAAACTATATTCATATCATATAGCACATAGGTAAGTTTTGTAAACTCTCCGAGCCTCGGTTTCCCATCTATAAAATAGAGATAACAGTAGCAAACATTGCATAGGACTACCTAAACTCCTAGAATAATGCCCAGTGGACATCAAACCATTCTGCCCACACTCATGATCTGTTAGTATTTATCATGTGCCAATATCCATGGCAAGAGTCAGGTTTGGGAAAACCAAGGGGAACACTGGCCATTTAATTTCTGCTCTTTCTGGCGTCATACTGGAATAACCAGTTCTTCCGCTCGGGTCTATACCATGTAAATATGTTACACGCCTAAGTAAATTATCACACAGGAGGAAGTTCTGGTTGTACAAACACAGCTGGCAACAGTGTAAATAGACTATTCAAATGATGTGAGGGCCAGTGAGTGAGGTAGGGCCGTTGGTTGAATCTCAAAAGCATAGTGGGCATCGGCACCGTTTCCCAATTGACTTGTCCCCGTAGCTACTTCTGAGCACCAAAGTCATGTGCTTATCACTTGTTTTGCAGTTTGCAAGGTCAATGACATGTTTTGGAAAATAACCCAAACTCTGACCAACCCCATGTACCCCTAAGCAAAGTCAGTCAGTCTCTCTCTCTCTCTCTCTCTCTCTCTCTCTCTCTCTCTCTCTCTCTCTCTCTCTCTCTCTGTCCTTTCAATACGTTTCCTGGTGATTTCCTTTCTTCGGGTTGTCTTACCTTTCCTCTTCTTCCCTCTGCTCTCCTGGTCAAGCTGAGCGGACAGCAAACCTGCAGGTTTTGCCATCGAGAGCCTGCTGTTCGGCTTTAAAACAAAAAACAAAAACAATTTGTAAACTTTCCCTCCTGACAGAGGCAGGAAAGGAAGCCCATGGATGTACAGGAAGACCAGACGGTTTCAGAGCCAGCTTCTGGCTGACAAGACTTCTTTAGCATTAATGGCTAATGAACCGTCCTCATGGATGAACCACAGGGCTGAAAATGACTCCGCTTGAAGTTTTGTTATTGTCTTGGACACAGGCTTTCATGCTATATAGCCAAGGTTCTCAGGTCTCCTGCCTCACCGTCAGCTTTCCTAACGCTGGGATCACAGGCTGTGGTGCCACTACCACAGGTGTAGACATCTTTAGAGTGGCAGCAACCCGGCCAGTCTTAGGAAGATGAGATTATGCAGGCTATGCCTTAGTTAGGATTTTTAGTGCTATGACTACGATAACTCTTATAAAGGTAAATGTTTAATACGGGGCTGCCCTCCTAGTCATGGCAGGAAGTATGGTGGTGTGTAGGCAGACATGGTGCTGGAGAAGAAACCAAAAGTCCTACGTCTGGGTCAGCAAGCAGGAGAGAGAGAGAGGGAGAGACAGACAGACAGACAGACACACACACACAGACACAGACACAGACACAGACACAGACACAGACACAGACACAGACACAGACACAGACACAGACACAGACACAGACACAGACACAGACACAGACACAGACACTGAGCCTGGCTTGAACATTCGAAACCCCAGCACTTCCTACAACAAACAATGCCACAACTACTCCAACAAGGCCACACCTCCTAACAGAACCACTTTCTATGAGCCTATGGAGGTCATTTCCATTCAAGCCACAACAAGATATTAATGACTCCATGATCTACCACTGTGTTGGGCAGTTTTGAAGCATGCTAGAGTCATCAGAGAAGAGGGAACGTCAATTGAGAAAATGTCCCCATTACATCGTCAAACTCCTCCACAGCCTCTGCTGCAGTTCCTTCCTCCAGGTTCCTGTGTGTTCTTTGATCTCCTGCAGTGAAGATGGCCTGGTACCTGGTAGCGTAAAATGAAATAAATCCAAATTCCTTTTGGTCATAGTGTTTATCTCAGCAACAGAAACCTGGCTTAAGACAGCCAGCTTCTTTCTGGACCGTTCTCCCTTTAATAGCCTGTATTTTTTTTTTTCATCTTTATTAACTTGGGTATTTCTTATTTACATTTCGATTGTTATTCCCCTTCCCGGTTTCCAGGCCAACATCCCCCTACCCCCTCCCCCTCCCCTTCTCTATGGGTGTTCCCCCTCCCCATCTTGCCCCCATTACCGTCCTCCCCACAACAATCACATTCACTGGGGGTTCAGTCTTGTCAGGACCAAGGGCTTCCCCTTCCACTGGTGCTCTTACTAGGATATTCACTGAATAACCTGTATTTTGATTGATCTCATCTCCCAGCTCCTTCCAAAGCCCTGATTCCAGGCAAGAACTCCATACCGAACAAGGGCCCAGGTGTGTGTGCCTTACCGTGCTGATACTGGGATTATCATGAGAGATTTATAAACACGCTCTTCTTTGACTCTGGCAGTGGGAACAGCTAAGGACCTAGTTCTTGCTAGGTGGTGCTTTCTTCCTGCCATGGCTGCAGACACGTACAGAGGTGGCAAACTGTCATACCTGGAACACCAGCAGAACACCCACAGATACACTGTTTGAGAATCCAAGGTTTATAAAGTGCCTGTGTAAGGACTCTTCCGGTTGTCCCATTTATAATGTGTTCCCATTTCCCATAAATCAGAGTTAAGTATCGCTCCCCTTTGTTTATCTCCATTTCTGTCTGTCCACCAGGCACATTAATTAGAAAGGAGCAGAAACCACCTTTTTCAACTCTGATTTGTCAAAGAAGAGAGAGAGCTTTGATTACTAAGTTGTTGTGGTTTCTTCTTTGTATGGGGTGAGCTTCTCCCTGGAAGCCCTTCATGCACTCCCTATTACAAGCGAATGCCAGGGACTCTACAGAAACACCCCCAGGTCTGTCCATACTCCATATGTAGGCATAGATTAAATCAAGCGGCAGATGATATTTCTTGATCCCAGGAGAGATTTTATAATTGACTTTCATGAGTCTGCTTACACTCCATACTCCACAGAAAGTGAAAATATGATTCTTCTATGGAGAATAGGATATACTGAGGGACCAGGACCCACTGGGTACTTCTTCAGAGTACAGTTTTTAAGGAACAACCATGGCAAACAGCACTTGATTAAAGATTTTGGGATACAAGCAACTACTATTTACTAACTCACCCTGGGAGCAAAGTCCCTGGGTCCTTTCTGTGTCCTGTGCTTTGGTTGCCTGTCTGGGAGTTTGCCCATATTACATCAATGATCTGAGAACAAAATCTATTTATGACTTGATAGTAGAGCTTTTCCAACCAAACTTCTTAAGGAACACATAAATCTAATCTCCAGACCCCCAAGAGTGGCCCTGTTGCTGTTCTTGCAGTAGTCTAAAATTAGTTATTCTTTGAAATTCTGTGGACATCTCTCTAGACTTTCAACAAATCTCTCTTGTTGTGTTTAGGTTACTGAAAATTGATATCTGTTATATACCATCAGAGTCTGCTATCTAATTCAGTAGGGATGGCTCTCATCCCATCATATTCTGCCTCCTAGGTCTATGGCTGGACCTCTTCAAAATGGTCACAGGCCTTTCCCCCATCAATAGGGATCTCCCATTCCTCAGGAGTCATTGGCTACTGGCCCAGGAGGGCAGGAGGCAGAAGTAGTGATCAGGGTTTGGACAGATGTGAGTGTGTTGGAACGACTTTCAGAGAGACAGCTTCAGTGAGACAGGTCTATTTTATTTATATATTACAGGATATATAAGGGTTTGGGAAGTTATGGGTGGGAAGGGTTGATTGGTCGGAACAGTACCTAATTATCATATGGTGGGAAGGGCTGAAGGGCTGGGGGTGGGGACTTACGTGCTGAATCATGCCATACTTGCAGGAAACTGTGCAGGGCCATCCTCCAGATAAGGTCAGGTGCCTGTGCTTAGAGACACTCTCTAGATAAGGTTAGTGGAGATGGGGAAACCCCACTGAGAGAAAGAGAGGCCTCCATTTTGCACCAAGCTTAGAGAGCTATCTGGGCATGGTAGACTGCTACCTTAATAGCAGGGTCTTCCAACACATCATTCCCAGATGAACCTCCGCTTCTGACCCCTTGCTGTCTTCATTTAGAAAGTGACCATTCATCATCCTTTGAGAAGTGTGGAAAATTGAATCAGAAAGACAGGAGAATGGCTTGAGAACAGAGAGAAGCACAGAGAAAGGTAGGAAGTAGAAGCCACAAGGCAGCAGAGCCATCCATCAGAAGGAGTCTGGTAAGAAGCTAAGACTTGCTGAGAGCTGAAGTCTGAGGTGAGAGAAGTCAACAGGACGGCCAAAGGGAGAGGCCAAGAGACAAATGTGCAGACAGAGAAGACCTAACTCATGAGCCTGGTAGGGTTACAAACAATGTCCATTTAGCAGGAGGCTACACCACACAGTGCTCTGGGAACACAACACTTCCTGTTCAATCACAGCTACTGGGCTGAAGGAAGAGGTCCAGCTTCTGTCTCTCTGGCTTTGCCTCCAAGAGGTTGACATGCCAACATGGATGGACAGAGGGCCAGGATGCTAACCAGAGTGATGGGTGCGTCTCTTTCTTAGGTTAGTTTTGAAATTTTCATTTTCCCATATGGCCGAGAATGGAAATTGAGAAAGGCCAAAGGTGGGTGGTCAAGTCAAAATCCAGAAAGGAACTTAGAATCTCTCTTCTGCTCTCTTGCTTTTGCCACTTTCCACTATTGGAGGGGATTGTGGGAATGGGTTTCCTGGCGAGGGCTGAGAAGCAGAAGGGATGTGCGTGTGTGTGTGTGTGTGTGTGTGTGTGTGTGTGTGTGTGTGTGTGTGTGTGTGTAAAACAGGCAAAAAAAATAGAACTAGGTGTAGTGGTGCACATATGTGGCATTGGAAGGGTAGAAGCAAGGACATAAGACATTTGAGAGCAGTCCTAGTTACATAGCGAGTTCAAGGCCAGCCCATGCCATATTAGACTTCCCCCACAAACAATGAAATAATAAAATAAAATTAAGACAAAAATGTCTCATTCATAACCCTTTCCATTAACCCTGCAGATACCAGGCAGAATCTTACCAGGAAAGCACTTGAATCATTCAAGACAGAGGAGAGAGGGATTTAGTGAAGACCATATAGAGGTGATACTAAGGCTGGTCAGTCAAACAAGGGAGAGTGAAACAACATCCAGAAGCCACTGTCATCCCAACATTGGGAAGACAGGAGGTAATCTTACTGGAACTCAAGGCTCGTGGTCACTAGGGGAAGCCAGAGCCATGGCAATCAGGTGTAATGAGAGCTGGAGTCTGGAGCTACACACATACACATATGATACACATACATGTGTATATAACATATATAATATATATTTAGACATCAACATACTATATGTATATTATAATATATTTATGAATTACATAATATAATATATACTACATGCTATATGATATATTATTCATACATTTTATATATGTGATATATATTATTCATACATCATATATATATATAGATATAGATATCTATAGATTTAACCCAGAAAAATGATTGCTTACCATCCAACAAGCACTAGGCTCAATCCCTAGTACCACATACACTGGTGTACCATCATATTCCTGTAGAAACATTAGGTTTTAGGTCCTCTTCAGCTACAAAGCAAGTTCGAGGCTAGCCTGGGATGTATGAGACCCAGCAGGGGCAGAGAGAAAGAACCACTCTGGTAATTTCCCCCATCTCCTTCCAGCCTCACCATGCTCCACCTCCCCACAATCTAACTGACTGAAGAGCCTGAGAAAGGAGTCCTCAGGGTCAGCCCAATTGTCTTGCAGAGTCACAGAGAAGGGGAAGGAAGGAGCACTGCCACGCAGACTCTGAAGAATGCACGGTCTATCGTGACATCCCATTTCCTCAAGCATTAGTGTTTAGAATGAAATGAAATGAATATTTCATTAACTAGGGGTACACACGCATAAAGGTCCAAACAGAGGCAGTCCTTCAGTTGTTTATTAAACACAGATACTGTTACACAAGGAAGTCGTCTCGGACAGAAAAGAATCCTAATTATTAACCATGCTCTGCACGAAGGCAACAAGCCGTTTATTTGCTGTGTATGTCTGTACCTCTCTCTTGGAATCAAATTTGCAGGGAAAGGGGACGAAGTGAGCACCTCCCCCAACAGCAGGGACAATAGCAGAAGCAACGTCCAATATCCCCGCATCTCCAGGGCTGAAAGAAAAGAACAGCCTGGGGAGGCAGAGTTAGGAACACAAATTACTGAGTTCCTGCCGAGACGCCTGCATTCTCGGCATTGTGTCTCCAGTGACGCTGGCTGTAAGACAGCCTGGCTTCACATCAGAGTGCTATGAAGTGGGAGTGTCGCGAGGCGCCGTGACAGCCACTCGGCGATAAACCCGGCTTCCCTTTCTCATGTGCTGTGTTTAGATAGACTTGGCTGCACGGTTCACTTTGATTTAGTTCTGCTATTTCTACTGCGAGTGTGATGCAAAGATCACAGGAGCACCCCTTTGCATCAGTCTGCGCTGTCTTAAACCCGCATTCCAGACTTCCGCTCCGGCTTACATAATTCCGAGGAGGCCGCTCTGGTGCAGCAGCCGGCCGCAGTCCCCAGCAGTGCTGGCTGTCCTTGCTTTGGCACAAATAAGTGGAGACCCTAGAAAGAAGGGCAGGACCTCAGGATAGGGAACAGAGTATGTCCTTGGTAGAGTTTATTGCATACATGTCTAAAGGCAAAAAGACACTGCGGGCAGTGTCTGGATTCACAGTCAAGGACGCTGTAGGCAGCCAGCTTACTGGCCTCAAGTCTCCCTCTCCAATGACACAGAGCCTGGCTTTCCTCGCAGAAGGTAGGTCAGATCTCTGCCTGTTGTCCATCTGAGTGTAGGTCAGCTTCCCTGGTTCTAGTGAGGAGGCAATAAACAAAACAAAAGACCTGGTCCATCTCTTTTCCAAAGCACAGGTACTGTCATGTCTGTTCCCAGTTTAAGACACGTCAATGGTATCCCACCGCCCCAGCATGAAATCCCAAACTCCCTAGCACGCTCATTCCATTCCACTCTGCTCTTGGCCCATCTCCAAGGCCACAGAGAATCAATTTCAGTGAATCAGATGGGATGAACATAGGTCCCATAAACCAGAACTTGCTAACCACTCTTCTGCTCTGACTAAGAGTCACTTACCCATCAGGTATGACCTAGTGCTCACCTGAAAGGGTTGCCAACTAAGATGAGTCAAGACCTGACAGAAAGATGGAGGCTACCCAGGATTCCCCAGGCCTGAAACCTGCCTGTCGCCATCACCTTGTCTGCTTCCGTCTGCCCAAGCCTTGGATGGGAATATGTGGAGAGGGGGATGGATGTTCTTACTCTCTCTGCGCTTCTGGCCTTTTGTTGTACCGGATAGAATGACATGGGGGATTTCTTTGGCCTGGGCTGAAGGGAGACGTAGCTTATCTCAAAAGAGGGTATTTGTCATTTAGGAGTCCTACACACTTGAGCACCAATTCCATTTGCAGGAAAAGGGTACCAAGCACAAAGGAGATCTGCATCCAGCACCATGGTGCTGCTAGAAATGACCTGCCGGTGCTAAGATCTTGCCTGGCTTCTCTGAGGCCAGTTTGTCAGCCTTCTAACCACTTCTTTGAGCCATGTAATGGTCTTCCAACAAATCCCTCTCACTTAAGAGGTTGGAAGCCCACCTCTGCCACCAGACCCATTCCCAGACTTCACTCTAATGCTGCAAAGTGGAAAAACCAAGAGACACTGTACTAAGCACAAGAGATATTCTAAGCTCCTTTTCCACCCACCTTTGGCCTCTCTCAGTGGACTACTAGCTCATCCACCTAGCTCATTTCCCTTCTCAGCCACATGGGAAAATGAGAATTTCAAAGCTAATCTAATCTAAGAAAGAGACTCATCCATCACTCTGGTTAGCATCCTGGCCCTCTGCCTATCCACATTGGCATGCCAACTGCTTGGAGGCAGGGCCAGAGAGACAGAAGCTGGACCTCTTCCTTCAGCCCAGTTGCTGTGATTGAACAGGAAGTGTTGTGTTCCCAGGGCACTGTGTGGTGTGGCCTCCTGCTAAATGGACGTTGTAACCCCATCATGCTCATGAGTTAGGTCTTCTCTGCCTGTACTTCTGTCTCTTGGTCTCTCCGTCTGGCCATCCTGTTGACTTCTCTCACCCCAGACTTCAGCTCTCAGCAAGTCTTAGCTTCATCCAGGCTCCTTCGGATGGATGGCTCTGCTGCCTGTGGCTTCTGCTCGATGAATTCCTTTGTACTGGCCACCTCCAAGCCATTCTGTTTTTGCTACTGGTCTCTTGAATGTGATCTTCTCCAAGGTTGATGTGATAATATCTGCTGACTACTACATATCCAGAGTCTTCCACAGACCTATTGTCTATGGTTTCTTTTATCAAAAAGCTGTTAATGTATCAAAAATGGAACTAATGCACTCTGCTTTTATCCAATGATTCAAATGCAACTTGTACAAGTTTAGGCCAACCATCTTCATTCGCAGCTCTGTTTTATTCTGCCTGTTTTTTTGTTTTTGTTTTTGTTTTCGTTTTTTTTAAACTCAGTGGCTATGGCTGCTCTCCTGGTCTGTTCTGGAGTCTAAGTCTTCAACCTGAAGCCCCTCTCGTGACCTACCCCTCTATTTCATCCCCTGTCCTTCACCACACCATCTGCACTTCTCTACGCATAGCTTTAAAGATGAAATCAGCTGTCCCAAGCCGCTGATCAATACACTCTCTTCTCTTTCGTCTTCTGCACACATGCGTTTCTATGTACTTCACCGTCTCTACCTATAGTTTATTTCTCCTACAGGAGCTCAGCCTGAAATTATTTCACTCTCCTATCTTGTTGACCATGAGCCTTTTTGAGACAAACATAGATATGGGAGGGGTGTTGTGGGAGGAACACTACACAACACAATCTATTTCATGTCTCCTGCTGGTTGAGAGTCAAGAATTTCAACACAGCTGACAATATTCACTTTCCTAAGGGAGATCTCAAACAGTTGGTTCAAACAGTTAATAATGAACTATACTAAAAACCAAAGTGGAGGGCTGGGCATGGTGTTGCACACCTTTAGTTCCAGCACTCAGGAGGTAGAGGCAGGTGGATCTCTGTGAGGCCAGCCTGGTCTACAAAACAAGTCCAGGACAACCAGGGCTCTGCTACACAGAGAAGCCCTGTATGGAAAAACCAAATGCTGCTGCTGCTGCTGGTGGTGATGATGATGATGGTGGTGGTGGTGGTGGTGGTGATGGTGGTGGTGGTGGTGGTGGTGGTGGTGATGATGGTGATGATGGTGATGATGGTGATGATGATGGTGATGATGTATTCAATCTTTGAGTTTACCCTTACTGATGCTCCTCTCTCATCCCTAACCCTGAACAATGAACCTCACAAACAGCCTTGCAATTTCATTTTACAAGGAAAACTCGTTAGGACGAGAGAAGCAGTAGGGTCTGGAGAGATGACTCGGTGGTTAAGAGCACTTTCCGCTCTTGGTGAGGATCTGGGTTTGGTTTCCAGCACCCACATGGCAGCTCCAGTTCCGATGACACTTGTCATCTTCTTCTGGCCTCTGTGGGCACAGCGTACACTTGGTACACACACATATGCAGGCATACGCACACAACTAAACACAGTAAGCCAGCTCATTCTCCTAACAATTACTAAACTTTTCTTGACCTTTGAACCCTGTTTGCTGGTTACATTCACTGAGCAGTATAGCTTCGAAAGTCACAGAATCACGTATATATCTATAAGGTGCTAGGCACATCTTTCTTTCTCTTTAGGGCACATGCTCCTATTTAAAGCACATGCCATCTCTTCTTTCTGAATAAAGCTCGAATAGCTCTGTAACAACTGTAGTGGTTAAATTAAAATGGCCCCCTGTAGGCTCATAGGAGAAAGCATTATTAGTAGGTGTGGCCTTGTTGGAGTGGGTGTGGCCTTGTTGGAGTGGTTGTGGCCTTGTTGGAGTGGGTGTGGCCTTGTTGGAGTGGGTGTGGCCTTGTTGGAGTGGGTGTGGCCTTGTTGGAGTGGGTGTGGCCTTGTTGGAGTGGATGTGGCATTGGTGGAGGACGATTGTTACTGGGCACAGACTTCGAGATTTCAAATGCTCAAGTCAGGCCGGTGTCTCTCTCTTTTCTTGCTGCCTGCCAGCTCTGACCTAGAACTCTCAACTTCTCCAGCATGTCTTCCTCCACGCTGCCATGCTTCCCACTAGGGAAACCAGCTCCAACGAAACGTTATCCATATTAATAGTTGCCGTGGTCCTGTGTCTCTTAACAGCAACACAACCCTAACCAAGACATCAACTTCTCTTGAGATTCTTTCCAGTGGGGTAAGAAGCTGGTCACATCAGAGGATTTTCCTTTGGGGGGAAATTCCTCAGCCCGAGAGCCTAGGGATGCATCTCCCACTTGAATGAACAAGCTGGGGCAAGAGTGACATTTCAGCAACTTTTGTGGCTGGCTAGGGAGTCAGAAAGTCCCTAACAGCTAACTCAGCGATGAACCAAAAACATCCTACCCTAGAGTGTGAAACAAACAGCACATTTCCTTGTTAGTTTCCTATCCCTGACTCTTAGAGCTCAATTTTAAGAAATGGGCCTAAAGTCATGTGGCTTTTCCTGGGAAACAGAGATAGGGGACTGGCAGACCAAAGAAAGGAGTCCATCCAAGACCAGTTTGGTGAACCAGTGAATTTACTGGGGATACTTATAAGAGCACAGGTGACTGACTCAAAGACACCTACAGCACCAGTAAATCCCATGAGCAAACAACAGACAGCGACATCATGGAAGAGTCTCACCCTGGTCAACTGTTTATCCACTATATAACCTCCAGGAAGGAAGAGATTTTTGTGAGGATCCTGAGACACTTTGGAAGCCTCACGAGCCACTGCCTCCTGTGCGTCCTTCCAGCAGAGAATATTCATAACCTAGATCTGGTCAGTGTCTCCTACAGATGACTATGGTGGCAAGAGTCAAGTCCAACCCGGAGAATACAGATTACAGGATACCCAAATCAAGTGTTCTAGAAACATCTTAGTGGGGTCCTGCTTGTTCCTTCCCTGTGAAGAAGCCAGCTCAAGGACAGTTACCTCTGCAAGATTAGGTTCTAAGAGCACGCCTCTCCAAAGGCTCTCAAGTGCCCAAGAACGCACAGTTGTGACCTGAGTACTTCCTTGCCTTGTGTCCTCCTCAGTATTGGGCTGTCTGGCTACTTTTATCTCAGCTCTGTGGAATGAGCTCGTTGTCTCTTATTCTGTTTATTTCTGTTGTGATGCTGACAGACTCCTAGCCAGCAGAGACTTGGCTGTTTTGCCTCCTAACATGCCTGAAGCAGTGTGACAGTATAATGAGGAGACATTTTGGAAGCAAGCTTTGGGCCTTCTTGGTCGTAAGGAGGTCTGGCCTCATGCCTGTAAAACCAAGGAGGAGGCCAGAAGAGCTAGGGTCTGGGCTTGGGTTTACCCCCAGGAGTGTGGCAGAGACCATTGGAATCCTGCCAGCTCAGAAAGGATTTAAGAGGTCTGCAGAGTCTTTTTCTGCATGCAGCCTAGCCTTCAAGGCTCTCCCAGCAGGCAGCCAGAATTAGTGATGAGGAGTCCAGCTGGCAGATGATACAGATCAAGAGACATATGACGTCCTCATAGCAAGACTAGGACAAGGCGCATCCTTCATAGAAAGTTGAGAAGACAGCAATTCCCTCAATCAAATGAACCAGATCCAAAGCGAGAAGCAGCTCCATGAGTCAGAGCCTAAGACGGGAAGGCGAGACTCAGGAACACGTTCATCCGTCTTTCAGTTGATGCTGGGCACCAGGGGTACACAGATCACAGGCTCAGCCCCAGAGGAAATCCATGTTTGACTTTGATGGGCAGCCCTATATGTGAGCAGGAACCACAATCAAACATTAAAGCTAGGGCAGGATATCCCTGGGGCCTGTGGGGTGTGGAAGTAAGGACCTCACTCAGCTGTTTGTGACGGAAAGTCTAGACACTCTTCATTGTAGACGTAAGTTGGAGAACACAAAAACAGTCGACAATGGAAGAGCAACCCAGCTGTGTTCATGGAGGCAGGGTACGGAGAAGCTTAGGGTACTGCAGGTCATTGCACGGGCCTGACTGTAGCTTTGCAGCCAGTGCTGCATACACTGATGGAAGATGGGGAAAGGATGTACTCCTGGCTATGATGTTGATCTTACCTAGGAGTCAATACAGATCATCCCGCTACAACCTTAGCATTCGCTCCAGCCAAATGGCACGTCCTCGTCAGGAAGGGAGATGACAGCTAGGCAGTGGTTTGAATAAAAATAGCCACCAGAGACTCAAAGGGAGTGGCACTATGAGAAGGCGTGGCCTTGTTAGAGTAAGTGAGGCCTTGTTAGATGAAGTGTGTCACTGGGGTCGAGCTTTGAGGTTTCAGAAACTCAAGCCAGGGCCAGCGTCATTCTCTCTTCCTGCTTTCTTCAGATTCGGACGTAGAACTCTCAGCTCCTTCTCTATAACCACGTCTGCCAGCATGACACCATGCTTCCTTCCATGACGACAATGGACCAAACCCCTGAACTGTAAGCCAGCCCCCAGTTAAATGTTTTCCTTTATTTGAGTTGCCACAGTCATAATGTCTTTTCATAGCAACAGAAACAGTTAGCTCCTGTTGCTGTTTTCTTATAAATGCAGGACGCTGGCTTAGACTGACAAAGGCAGAAAAAAGAGCTGATATAAGAATTAAGAGGAGACTGAACTTGGTGTGAGTCCAAGACTCAACCTCAACCATACATGATTCCAGAGGAAGGGCAGTGTGACCACCTTCGACATAGTGATCATTCTTGCCTGCCTGGTTCAGGAAAAAAGAAGGAGCTAGACCTGAAGCTGGGTCCCTAGATGTAAAAGGATAGAAAATAGGAGACTGTCTAGGTGCCCTGGATATGAAGACGCTTGAAGCTCCGGCTATCTGGATGCTGAGGGAAAGACTGCAACACATCATCTCCAGACAAAATAAAATCATTGCCCAGCATTGGGTGCAGAGTACAAACACAACTTGTTAGCAGTGCGTCCTTGAACAAATTACCTGTCTCTGAGCCACTGCGTCCTCAGCTATAAGATGAGGGTTGGAGATTTAGCTCAGTGGTAGAGCGCTTGCCTAAAGCGCAAGGCCCTGGGTTCAGTCCCCAGCTCAAAAAAAAAAAAAAAAAAAAAAGATGAAGACTGCTGTGCCTGCTGCCTAAGATTGACTGGAATTATAATAGCCTGGTGCTTGACAGGTGTTCAGTTAAAAGGAATTCTCTTCTGTTTCATGCCCCAAGACCTTGTCTCAAGAAACCCAGAAAAGGAATGAGTGGAAGACTTTATTCAACATATATAGAGGGTACAAACATACATAAAGAGCTCTTTCAAGTTAATAAGAGAAAGAACATCCTATAGTATTGCCTATAATCTCAGTACTTGTGAAGCCAAGGCAGGAGGATTTTAATTAAGTTCTTGGACAGCCCGCTTGATCAGCAGAGTGAGACACTGCCCCCAAAACTAGAGAGAAAAAGAAAGAGAAAACTTACAAAAGATAGGTGTAACTGCGTGAATGCATGTTGCACATACAAACACTGTATGTGCAATATATGGCCATAAATCTATGTTTCATTAACAAAGTGGTTGAATTATAGCCATGATATATAACTCTCACTTGTAAGGAATAAATGCAATGTGCTTCCTTTCAATTTACCAATAATTTGTATTCTGTGTGTGTGTGTGTGTGTGTGTGTGTGTGTGTGTGTGAACTATCTGTTCTTCTTGACCATCTTTCTGGTAGAGCTTGACCTTTTCTTATCAGTGAATATGAGTTCTCTGTGTATATTACTCTAACTTTTTAATTACCATACTCATTGCAAATTTCGTTCCAGTTTGTCATCTTTATTTAGACTTTATTTACAGCATTTTGGTTACACAGAAGCTTAAAGAAGTATTAGGTAATCAAAATCACCAGGAAGTATGTGTTAGTCCGTGTTACACTGCTATAATAAAGCACCTGAGAGTGGGTACTGCATGGCTTTGGAGCTTACAGTTTTAGAGACTAAAAACTCAAGAGCATGGTGCTGACATCCACTCAGTATCTGAAAGGGAGGGGATGGGGACTTCCTGCTACATAATAATGTGGCAGAAAGCATCCCGTGGAGAAACAGAGTTGACATTCTAGCTTGGATCTCTGTCTTTGGATAAACTCAGTAATGCCAAGCTGGGCATGGAGGCTGAGGCCGACAGCCCAGGCCCTGTAGAGGCTTAGGGAGACAAGAGGATTATGACTTTGAGAACAGCCTGAGCTACATAGAAATAGTCTACTTTTAAAGTATTGACTAATAGAATTACAAATGCCATTATGGAATCCCGTCCTGTGACTACATATAATTCTAGTTACCTCTCATGGGATTGATCCCAAACATGGGTAAAATGTACATATGAAGAGTAAATTCCCAACACATGGCCTTTGGGAGCATGCTTGCCAGATAACCTTTCACAATACACAATACTCTGGAGAGGGGCCTCCATCCTATAAGGCTTAAATTGTCTAAGATTGGTTTAGACTGTCTCAGATTGAGTATGTTTTACGTTAGATCCTCTAAGTCTATCACCTTGATTCTACATTGTGTATTGCATTTTGTTGTTAAACTTTGTTGTTCTGTGAAGATGCAAAAGCAAAAAAGATAGGAACTTATCATACAGACTTGGGTATCCTGATACTATCAAAAGCCATCTTTCTCATTGAAATTAACCGACTTAAGAGCTGGTTTTTATAATGATTTGTGAATTTAGTGTAAATCTTCCCTTGCAAGAAGTTTCTTCTTTGTGCAAACAAAAAAAAAAAGCCAAATGTATTAGCAAAGGTCAAGAGGTAGAATCCAAGTGTTAACTCCTGTAGACTTTTCTGAGAAATGTTAGTCTCTCCCCCACCCCTTTTCCTGGGTATAAACCCCAACACTTCCATGGATGGACAAGTATTTCTCTCAGTGATAAGTACTGTCCTGATTAGTTTTATGTCAATTTGACACAAGCTAGAGTCATCACAGAGGAGGGAACCTCAACTGAGAAAATACCCCCTTAAGATAGAGTGGTAGGCAAGCCTGTGGGGCATTTTCCTAATTAGTGATGGATGTAGGTGGGACCACCCCTTGGTTAGTGGTCCTGGGTTCTATAAAAGAGAAGGCTGAGCAAGCCATGAGCAGCAAGTGAGTAAGCAGTGCCCCTCCATGGCCTCTATATCTGGAGTCTTACCCTGCCTTGCCTGAATCCTGGTCCTGACTTCCTTCAGTGATGAGCGATGATATGGAAGTGGAAGCTAAATAAACCCTTTCCTATCAAAGTTGCATTGGTCATGGTGATTGGTCATGGTTAGGGTTAGGGTTAGGGTTAGGGTCATGGTTAGGGTCATGGTTAGGGTTAGGGTTAGGGTTAGGGTTAGGGTTAGGGTTAGGGTTAGGGTTAGGGTCAGCGATGGAAACCCCCAACTAAGACAAGGACTGAGGAGATGAGGCTGGGGTGGTGGCTCAGCAGTAAGAGACACAGCTGCCACACCCACAACTCACAAATGTCCATAACCCCAATCCCAGCAAATCTGGTGCCCTCTTCTGATCTCCACAGGTACCAGGCATGCATGTGACACATGTACATACATGCAGGTAAAACATTCATACATGTTAAATAAATAATCTAAAACAAAAGTGAATGAAGGTACCAAGGAGAAGGTATAAAAATAAACCACATGATCATATGAATTCATAGTCACACCCACACCATGGTTAAATACTTTCTAGGTCCCCAGGCATACTGTGTAAAGAGTATTAGTTTCTTGTTTACCGATGAAGTAGAGACTCAGCTAAATGAAATTATTGGACTAAAGTTACAGAGGAAAGTGGTACTAGGTCCTGGGGAGCTAACTCAGTTGCTGAAACACATGTGGTGCCTGCACAAGGACCTGACTTTGATCCCCATAACCCATGTTTAGAAGCCAGATGTAGGAAAATGCTTGCGATTTCAATGCTGCACTGGGACTCCCTGGCCAGTCACTCTAGCCTATCTGTGAGTTCTAAACCAGGTTTCAGAAAGATGGACAGTACCTGAGGAAAGACATCTAAGTTTGTTCTGTGTCCTCAACATATATGTACACACCTGTGCATGTACAACCATACACACAAAAGCACCTACACACACATAAATAGGGGTACCTTCCTACAACAGTAACAAGTAGCACTGCCAACATTAGAACCTGGACCGTTCTCGTTACTTTGTATTTGTCTGTAAGAATACTGTGACCGTGCCTTGACTCTGGCTTTAGCTTAGGGACTGTTACTGTTTTCCCACTAACAGTTGCATTATACTGGACGGTGCCTTGACTCTCGCTTTAGCTTAGGGACTGTTACTGTTTTCCCACTAACAGTTGCAATAATGCGTTGGTAAGTGCTTTTCCATTCATTGCCACATTTCTTCCTGATTTTCTGGATTCCCCTGCACAAAGTGAGTCACATGAGCACTCTTCGGGTGCACTCAGGGATCTCCTGCCAAATCTCTATTGCCAGAAAGCATGAGCTTCAATCCCTCCGCTAGACTCTCAGAGACCGTGGCAGATTAGAAGTATAAAGGGTTCCTTGTGTTCGGTCTTCCAGCCAGCAGAGTTAGCAATTGCTGACACATTCCATATAAGGTTTAGGGCCTCAAGAAAAAAAAAATGTCTTTCCCTAACAAATTTTTTCCAAGGGATTGATTCAGTTCTTTATTTTCTAAATGGAGACCTGGAACTTGATTTACCAGCTTTAGATGCATTGGTAATGCTCAAACACCTAAAATTGACCAGTCTATAATTGAATCGAGTTATTTGGGGGATATAAAAATACGCTGTGCAATTTCATTTTATGTGTTGCTATTTTTATGTAGGCCAGAAAATGGGGACTTGAAAGGGAGGCTGTACCGTGCTGCTGTATAGAAGGAGCAAGAGAGGACACGTGGGAAGAAGGGACGTGGGCTGTAATTACCATTTACCTTTGCCAGCTACTGTACTAGAGCTGTCATTTTGATTATCTTGTTTAATCTCCACGTGTACCCAGAGGCCTGGATTTATTGCAATTCATGGATTAGGAAACTGAGGCCCAGAAAGTTGAAACCTCGTGCCCAAGGGCACAGAGCTGGTTCGTGCAGGGCTGGAATTGGAATGGCATCCTCTCGGACTCTTGGGTGTGCGACGGGGTGCAGGAAAGATGAACGGCTTCCAAAGCTCAAACTGAAGCCTAGCAGGTAATGGGAGACATAAAGTGGGAAGCACCAGCAGTCGGGAAAGAGAAGCGTGATTGGAGAAACAGAAGAAACGTGCACGCTGCTGTAAGGGGTGTGGCTTCTGAGCCTGCACCCAGAGCAGGGCAGGAGCAGGCACCTGGAGATCAGCATAAGACGCGATGGTGACCAGGGCTCTTCCAAAGAGCGTGCTGGTTCATAGGCAGGTGAGTGAGGAGGACCTAAGAGAAGAAAAAGAGACATTTGGCCTGGCCCAAGATGGGGTCTACTGTAAAGCAGAGAGGACTCTAGGCAGAGGTGGTCCTGAGCCCTCAGGATGACTTTCTCTTCCCTTTTGTAGGAACATTGCCCTTGTCAAAAATCTCCCATTGGTAAGGATAGATTTAGCCCATCAAGATTACTTCTTTTTCTTTTTTTTTTTTTTTTTTGGTTCTTTTTTTTCGAGACTGGGGACTGAACCCAGGGCCTTGCGCTTGCTAGGCAAGTGCTCTACCACTGAGCTAAATCCCCAACCCTCAAGATTACTCTTAATAGTGCCATGAAATACTATCTTCTGGACATGACCTGGCTCTTGCACTCATGAATGTCTTAGCAGCTGTGGTTACCAGGATAAGACCTGTAGAAGATGGGGCCATTTAACATTACATCATGGACTGGGGAGGAGATTAAGACGCCCCAGGGGTTGGGGATTTAGCTCAGTGGTAGAGCACTTGCCTAACAGCAGCGCAAGGCCCTGGGTTCGGTCCAACTCAAAAAAAAAAGGAAAAAAAGAAGAAGAAGAAGAAGAAGAAGAAGAAGAAGAAGAAGAAGAAGAAGAAGAAGAAGAAGAAGAAGAAGAAGAAGAAGAAGAAGAAGAAGAAGAAGAAGAAGAAGAAGAAGAAGAAGAAGAAGAAGAAGAAGAAAGCAGCCCCACCTCTCCCTGAGGAGAGATTGGTAGTTAATGGTTGTTAGGAACAGAGAGGAGTCATTTTCTTCAATGGCACACCACTGTTAAGTTGTTCGTGCTCCAGTAAATTGTTTTCTATCTACACTTGTATGAGCAATTCTTAAATTCAGTGAATCACAAGGAAAAAAAAAAAGCAAGCAAAGACATGAATATAGGAGGGGCCCGGCTATACCGCAGACATTGGAAGGGGCCGAAAGAAGGTAACAGGGTTGGTGAAAATGGCAGAAATATTTATATACACATATATAACTGTCAAAGAGCAATTAGTTAACCAATTAATGAAAACTGAAAACACACCTAATGACTTCAGTGAGGAGCTTACTGAATATTTTTATGTGCTAACCTTGACGGAACGACAAAGATAAGACGGCACGCAACAATTCTCTGTCGCCTTCCTTCAAAGTTCATAGCCTAGTGGGAGAGACCGATCTGAATCCCGTGTCCACACAAATGAGTCTAAATTAGCATCTAAATGCATGCCGCAGAAGAAAGGTGTCAATGAGAGCACAGGAAGTAAGCGCCCTTGAGAGAGCAGTGCTTGTGCGCTAATGAAGGATGAGCAGAGGGGTTCACTATTTGCAAGAAGGATAGTGTGCTGGTGGGTTTTAATATCAGCCTGCCACACATTAGAATCACCTGAATAGGGAGTCTCGGCAGATGAATTGTCCTGACCGCTTGATCGATGTGTGAAGACCCTCGTCAGTTGGCATGGCCCCTTCTGGTAGCAGACCAGCTGGAAAAAGGACATGGAAAACAGAGATCATTTGCCCTCTGCTCTGTTGGCCTTTCCTTTTGCTTCTGAGTTAGTTTTTCCTATTGCAACTGCTGCTGATTCCTTCACTGGTGGCAGGATCAGCATCTCCAGGTTTCCATGACTGACTAATAACCAGTCGGCCCTCTAGGGTTTTAGCACCTGATTGGGTCTACAGAGGCACCCAGCCTTGGGGATTTAGCACCTACTGACTACTATGTCTCTCTGCTATGAGACAGCTGTTGTTACTATTTCAAACATAGACTGATTTAATAAGTCACACACATGTATACTTAGTTACCGTTCTATGAGTGAGTTAATAAGTCACATGCATATATACTTAGTTACTGTTCTATGACTGAGAGGAGACACAGTGACCAAGACAACTCTTTTAAAAGAGAGTATTTAATTGGGGACTAGCTTACAACTTCAGAGAGTTAGTCCATTAACATCATGGTGGGAAACAGACAGGCATAGTGCCAAAGCAGTAGCTAAGATCTTTGCCAAATTGACCAGTGAGAAGCAGGCAGAGAGAGTGAGAGACAGACAGACAGACAGACAGAAAGGGTATGGTGTGGCCTTTTGAAACCTCAAGCACACCCAAAGTGAAACACCTCCTCCAACAAGGCCATGGCTCCTAATCCTTCCCAAATAGTTCCACTGAGGATCAAGCATTCAAATATATTAGCCCATGGAGAGCATATAAATTTGTTCATCTATACATACAAATACTCATTTATCCAATCATATCACTGATCAAATACTTATTCATGTGTGTATTCACTAATTATCTCTTTATGTCCATCTCATAGCTATGGTAACAGTCCATGTGTCCATCTAGTCATCTTTTCAGCTAATCATGCATGTATCTATCTCTATATATCTGTCCCAGTTTTATTTCTCTGTATGCTTAGATATCTCTGTTCCCTCGTCAACCTATTTGCCCATGACTTTTCCTTATGTCTAGTCTCAAGGCCAACTTTCTCCAGCTTCAAAACGAGTGAGACATCTTCAAATCTCTCCCTGAACTGACCTTTTCTGCCTTTCTTTTTTAATTTTTTAAATTCTTTCTCCTCTTCTCCCCCCCCTCCTCCTCTCGGTATGTGTATAGGAGAGTATATGTGTGTAGGTATGCACACGTGTTACAGAGTGCTTGTGTGAAGGTCAGGGGGCAACTTTTAAGAGTCAGTTCTCTCCTTCTATCATGTGGGTTTCAGGAGTCAAAGGCAGGTTATTAGGCTTGACACAAGCCCCTTACCTACTAAGCCATCTGGCTGGCCTCCTGTCTTTTTCTTGTAAAGTAGCTTGTGATTATTTTGGGCCTTCTCATAGAAATCAGAATAATGACTCCATTTTGAACACAGCTTATTAACAATGTTAATTCCTTTTTCCTTGAAATATAGTATTTTTTAAAAAAATTCCTGGAGTCGGAAAGATGGTCCAGAAGCTAAGTGCACACACTGCTCTTATAGAGGATACAGGTTTAGTTCCCATCACTCACTTCAGGCCACAAGTCACAATCATCTGTAACTCATTTCAAGGCATTCAATGCCTCTGGGTTTCAAGGGCATCTGTACTCTGCTAGGAATTTCAATACAGCAGCATGACTGCTCTGCCAAGGGATCTCATCCAAAGATCTGATCCAGCCCGAATACAGATACAGATACACACCTTTAATTCCTAACAATGGAGGTAAAGTTTGTTTGTAGAAGGAACCAGCCGTGTTTGAAAGTAACATAAAATTGAGGGGCAGACAAAGTAACAAATCAGAGAAAGATTTGACAGAATAAGGTAGAGATAGGGTAGGCCCAACTCTCATAAGAGTGAACAGGAAAGAGAGGCTACTTAAGAGATCACTGCAGTGACAGAGCAAGAGAGAAAAAGAAAGACAGAGATTAGAACATCTCAGCAAAGTTCATACGAGAACAAGCAGAGCAATTCAGAAGATGAGAGAAGCCAGTTTGAATCAATCAGCCAGAACAGCTGAACCGATCCAGCCAGCCAGAGTCCAGAAAGAACTAGAAAAGGGTGAGCTTATTCAGCAGTAAGCCTCCAAGATGACAATTACCTCTGGAGAACAAATGTTATTTTTAGAATACTCACGTACACATACCCACATACCGACCCGTACACATGCACATATTTTTTAATCTAAAAAGATTCCAGGAATGAAGATTTGACCATCTTTGGATTATTATTCTGCCTCCCACATCTATCTTGATGTTCACCCACCACTCTTTCTCTTCGGTCTTCCTCTTGACTGTGTATATATGTATTTGTTTGTATATCCATCCAAGTGTCTACTTGTATATGTATTCATTCAAGTACTCATTTACTCTCTGTTTTCATTCATCACCCATGTCTTAGTTAGGGTTTCTATTATGTGAATAGACATCATAACCATGGCAACTCTTATAAAGGAAAACATTTAATTGGGGGCTGGCTTACAGTTTAGAGGTTTAGTCCATTATGGTCATTGTGGGAAGCATGGTGGCATGTTAGGCAGACATGGTGCTGGCAAGGTGGCTGAGAGTTCTACATCTAGATCCACAGGCAGCAAGAAGAGAGAGTGACACTGGGCCTGGCTTGAGCATTTGAAACCTCAAAGCCCATCCCCCACCCCCAGGGACACACTTCCTCCACAGAGGCCATACCTATTCCAACAAAGTCACACCTCCAGTAGTGCCACTCAGTCTGTGGGAGCCACTTTCATTCAGACCACTGCAACCCTAACAGCTATTGATCCTTACTTGATTTACTTGTTCAACAATCCATCCATCCACCAGTCATGCATATACCAATATATGCATGTATTCAACTTCTCATCTGATTAGATGAGTTATCTTTGTAGGCCTTTCCCCTGACCATTTAATTAGCCAAGCGGTTATCTTTCAAGATCCATGCACACGATACATGCAAATACACACTCATGCATGCACACACACATGTTCACGAATGCACGCGCGCGCGCGCGCGCACGCACGCACACACACACACACACACACACACACACACACACACACACACACTTGCATAACCCACAAATTGAACATAGTTGCCAAGACAAGTCGGTCTCTCTGTATGTTTGTTCTCACCCTATCTCCAAATAGCTTGAGACCTCTAATGCCTAACCCTAGCTCTTATCCCTGACTCCATTTTACCTGCAAGTGCTTTGTACTAAATGATACAAACTGGTACACATTAGCTACGGCGTGCCTCCCCCATCCTAGTTTACAGAGCCCTGACAGTGTTAACCGTGAGTTGCTCCTACTCATATCCGAGAGAGTTGGAGCAATAGGCAGTGCTACAGTGTGAGCATGCGTGTAGGATGTCTTGGGCCAGTGCTGTGTGTTTTAGCACTGTTTCTATGACCCCTGTCACTGGTTCCCTAAAGCAGCTCTTTGTAAAACCTATACTCCTCACAATTTATCTGCTTCTTGTTTTTTTTTCCCTCCCAGAAGACAAATAGTACTGTAAAATATTTGTGATTTGGTGGTTATAAAAGCGTTTTGTAAACAGTTGAATAATGAAAAGTGGGATTTAAAGACCTCAGACATAGCCACTATGTAAGGAAAACAAAATAAATATGGCCAATTTTATTTTTAGCAACAAGTTTTGTTCTCCCTCAGACACCCCCCCCGACAAGGTGCTATTAATAAGGAAAAAAAAAAAGCACACACCACTGATGTAAAGGCATTAAAAGTGGCAGTAACTATAAAGCCACCACTCCCAAGCACAACTGTAATTCACACTTGTCAGGATTGCTAATGGTCTCACCACAGGCTGGAACATGGACAAGGTGGGCTGTGGGCTACACGGAATTCCCAGCACTCGACTAAAACGCCGCCCCCTGCTCTGCTGCTCGGGAGAGCGCATCAGCATGTAAAGTAGCCGAAGTGACATTATGGTAAAGATAACTGCTTCCATTTATTTTTTAAGGTAAATCAGGGACCTGGGGGTACGGCTCAGTCTGTAAAGTAAGTACCTGGAAGACTGAATAAAGCATAAGCGATTGAAATTGGATCCCGAGCACCCATGGAAAAAGCTGAGCACAGTACATTTGTAATTCCACGGTCAGAGAGACTGAGGCAAGAGGACCTATGGTCCTCACTGACCAGGTTGTCTAGACAAATAGGTTCAGTGAAAGACCTGGTTAAATAAAATAATAATAATAATAATAATAATAATAATAATAATAATAACAGTAATAATAAAAATGATACTACTACTAATAATAATGCTGATAATATAGAGAAATACTAAGGAAGACACCTAACATCAACCTTTGACTCTCACACACAAACACACATATGCACCCTCAAGCACATGTGCACACACATATACTACATACATGCATGGGACCCTGAATGCACACATTACAGGTACACACACACGTAGATCATTCAGAGTGTGGTGTGTGTTATTAATAAATTACTGGTCATATGCCACATGAGTGATCATGTCAAGACCTGGTCACTGAGAAACATAGGTAAATGATTGCTAGATTCCTGCTTGGTTTAAAGCCAATAAGCCATCACGGGCACACGTCCGCACTAGTATGAAAGTATTTGGGCATGCATGAAGAAAGTTCTAGTTTGATCCCTCCTAGCATTGAGTCCACACATATTTCTTTGGGGCCATAAAGGATGTCTTTAATGGCTGCTGTCAGACTTCAAAATTGGCACTGCAACGACTACCCAAAGCCATCAGGGCTTCTGGAGTCATACTGCATGCCCAAGTTTAGCCTCAACTGAGTCTCTTAGTTTAGTAACTCTAAAGGTGTGTGTGTGTGTGTGTGTGTGTGTGTGTGTGTGTGTGTGTGTGTGTGTGTGTGTGAAGGCTAGAGGAGGACATCAAGAGTCCTGCTCTGTTACTCTCTCTACTTTATTCCCTTGAGACATGATCTCTCACTGAACCTGGATCTGGGCTGGTATCCAGGAAGTCCCAGCCATCCCCCTGTCTCCACAACTAACTCTTCACAGTGTCAGGGTTATATCCCCTGACCATACCTGGCCTTTTACATAGGTGCTGAGGATTTGAACTCAGGTTCTCATGCTTGTTCAAGTAAATGCTCATATCTGCTAAGTCATCTCCTCAAACTTGAATGTGTATCTGAGTCAGGTATTCTGAATTTGAGCAGCCCCATGCTTCAAGGACTATTCCCTTCAACTTAGTTAAGTTGTGGCTGTCTGTATAATTTAGATTAGTATACACATCTGTATTAATCAGAGTTCTTCAGATAAACAGATCAGTAGGATAGGATGCACATGAGTACAGAGAGAGACAAAGAGAGAGAGAGACAGAGAGACAGAGAGAGACAGAGACAGACAGACAGAGACAGACAGACACAAACACACACACAGAGACAGAGAGACACAGAGAGAGAGAGACAGAGAGACAGAGAGAGACAGAGACAGACAGAGACAGACAGACACAAACACACACAGAGACAGAGAGACACAGAGAGAGACAGAGAGACACAGAGAGAGACAGAGAGACACAGAGAGAGACAGAGAGACACAGAGAGACAGAGAGACACAGAGAGAGACAGAGAGACAGAGACAGACACAAACACACACACATACAGAGAGAGACAGAGACAGATAGAGAGAGACAGAGAGAGAGACAGAGGCAGACAGACAGACACGAACACACACAGAGAGAGAGAGAGAGAGAGAGAGAGAGAGAGAGAGAGAGAGAGAGAGAGAGACTATAGAAGTTGGCTTACTTGATTTTGGTGTCCCAGAAGTTCTATTGCCTACTGTCTATAAGACAGAGAACCAGAAAATCCAATGCTGACATTCAATCGAAAGGCCCGAGCCCCAGGTGGCTGTTGAAGAGACTCCTAAGCCAAGCCTAAAGGCCTGAGTGCACAAGGTGGAGTTCTAAGAGGGTGTGGCTTTCAGTCCTTGTCTTATTTTGCCTCCTGTTGCTGTGATAACACATACACCAAAGGCACCATGGGGGAGGAAAGGTTTACGTGGCTTATAGATTACAAGCCTAGGAAAGGCCAGGCAGGAACCCAGAGGAAGAAACTAAAACACTGCTTACTGACTTGGTTTCTATGGCTCAATCACTAATGAAGAAAATGCCCCCAGGAAGTTGTCTACAGGCCAATCTGATAAAGGCATTTTCCCGATTAAGGTTCCCTCCTGCCAGATGACTCTAGCTTGTGTCAAGATGACATAAAGCCAGCCAGCACAGCCTCTGAGTCTGCAAGCCTGAGAGCAGGAGAAGATGATGTCTCAGCTCACACACAGAGGACTTGTACTTCCCCCGCCTCTTGCTTTGCTTGGATGGGCCCTCCGGTGGAGCGAATCAGTAGGATGCTCACCAGACATTGGTAAAAGATCTCTTTCCCATAGTCTTCTTATGCAAACACTAATTTCTTCTCAACACACTTTCAACAGACACACTTAGAAACAATATTTTGTGGTGTGTGTGTGTGTGTGTGTGTGTGTGTGCTGTATGCATGTAAGCACACATGTATGTGCAGATGTTTTAGGATATGTTCAGATGGGTTTTGATGCATGTACCTGTGCATACACACATGGAGGCCAGAGGTCAACGTCAGATGTTTTCTGCTATCATTCTCCACCTTCTTTTTAAGACAGGGTTTCCCAGTGAACCTGGAGATCATTGATTGGCTAAACTAGCAGGCCAATGAGCCCTCAGCATCTTCCTGTTTCTGTCATCCATCATTCAACCAGTTATGTCTGACTTTCTTTGGGAATGTTCGGGATCCAAACTCAGGTACTCATGCTTGTGCAAGAAGCATTTTACCACTGAGCTACAGAAACTCTCTCTCTCTCTCTCTCTCTCTCTCTCTCTCTCTCTCTCTCTCTCCCTCTCCCTCCCTCTCCCTCTCCCCTCCCTCTCCCTCTCCCTCTCCCTCTCCCTCCTCTCTCCCTCTCCCTCTCCCTCTCCCTCTCCCCAACCCTGCTTATGAGATAAGATTTTTCTGTGTAGCCCTGGCTACCCTGAAACTCACTCTGTAGACCAGGCTTGAACTCACACACATCCTCCTGCCTCCGCCTCCTGAGATTAAAGGCGTGTGCCACCACTGTCTGGACAAAAATAATCCTTTTCATTGACTGTTGAGACATCCCTGGGCCCAGTCAAGTAAACAAAGAAAACAATTGTCATCATACCTGTACTGGCTGGTTTTGTGTGTCAACTTGACACAAGCTGGAGTTCTCACAGAGAAAGGAGCCTCCCTTGAGGAAATGCCTCCATGAGACCCATTGTGGGTGATGCTGTCCCTAGGCTGGTGGTCCCAGGTTCTATAAGAGAGGAAGCTGAGCAAGCCAGGGGAAGCAAGCCAGTAAGAAACATCCCTCGATGGCCTCTGCGTCAGTTCCTGCTTCCTGACCTGCTTGAGTTCCAGTCCTGACTTCCTTTGGTGATGAACAGAAACATGGAAATGTAAGCTGGATAAACCCTTTTCTCCCCAACTTGCTTCTTGGTCATGATGTTTTGTGCAGGAATAGAAACCCTGACTAAGATGATATCTGAGTTCTATCTTTTCTTTCTCAGCACACATGTTCCTTTTACTTTCTTTTTCTTTTTCTTTTTTTGCGTGTTCCTTTTTCTTTTCCTCCTGTGAAATCTTGGTCTTACTTTTGCATATTATACCTTCAATGGGAGCTCCAGGGAACCTTCAACCTTAGATTGCATGGCTGGGGTTGTGGCAGCTATGGCAGACTCACTTCAGCACCTAGGCCAGTGGCTCATAAGCTGGTCAGAAAGCTCTCGATCCTTTCTCCCAGTGATGTGCCTCAGTTTTACCTACTGTAAAAATGAAGACAATTGTTTTCCTTTCTAGAAATTAAATGTGTTAATGCATGTAAGTCAGTTAGAAAGGTATCTGGTGCCTATCGCATGCTCAATACAGGGTCAACATGACAACCCATGTTACCATAGGAACATGCTTCCAACGTTATCTTCTTCTAGGATGTATCTCTGGAGGATAGAAAAGATGCAGGTAGGGTTGGGGATTTAGCTCAGTGGTAGAGCGCTTGCCTAGCAAGCACAAGGCCCTGGGTTCGGTCCCCAGCTCCGAAAAAAAAAAGAAAAAGAAAAGAAAAGAAAAGAAGAGAAAAGAAAAGAAAAGATGCAGGTACACTGCCTGGGCCTCAGAATTTTACCCATGGTAGTGAAAAACATAAGACGGGGCTGGGAAGTCTTGGGGCTGGAGAGATGGATCCACACTTGTTGTTTTTCCAGAGGACCTCAGTTGGATTCCCAGCACCTCAGTGGCTCTCGGCCTTCTGTAATTCAAACTTCAGGAGACTCAACGCCCTCTTGCTGCCTCTGAGGACACCAGCACACATGCAATGCACACATTTACACAAACATGCTTAAGAGGAGAGAGAGAGAGAGAGAGAGAGAGAGAGAGAGAGAGAACACAAGAATCATTTACAGCCTGCACTGCATAGAGAAATATACCTCTCTGCCATCAGTCTGATTCAAAGTGCTGAGAGTTGGTCCGGATTTTCCGTTACTAGCAGGTTTGCTGAGCAGGCCTGAACTATGAAATAACTTAAAATACCTGGATGCACTCATCATGGTAAGATAGCCCAATTTTACGCAGGCTTCTCTGATAACGGAGTATGATTTACATTAAAATAAATGAACTCTGGTTATCACTCGTGTCACCGAATACTAACTAGGTCAGTCACCCGTTCCTGACAATATGTTGCCTCAAAGTTTGGTGATCTAAAGCAACAGCAAACACGTATTCTCTCCTAGAGTTTCCACAGGTCAAAAACGTGAAAATGGCTCCTTTGGGCACCTCAGCAGTCTCTTGTGTTGTTATAGCGATGACATTGCCTAGAGATGCAGTATCCTGTGTGAGGGTTTGACTCAGCATGGAGGGTCTGCTCCCAAGACAGCTTGCTCACATGCCCATTGTCAAGAGGTCTCAGGTCCTTGTCTCAAGGACCTCTCCTAGGGCTATGGGTCTCATGGCATGGCTACTTCCCTCGCATTGGATCTCAAGAAGCAAGGAGGTACAATGTCATTTATGACTTAGCCTTCGAGGTTACAATATCCTTCCAGTAGTGTTGCGTTATTTACCCTCCCAAATATACTCATTACACGAAGAGATGATATATTCAAATGCCAGTAGGCAGAGACTTTAAGGGAGCGTCTTGGAGAATGGCTACCCCACTTCAACAAAAACATGAAAATAAATTCATTATTTTTCAAAAAAACAAAGACAAGATTGCGGTGTGTTTTTCCCTAAGATATAAAAGTGTTGCTTCTTTTATTGTCCGTCTTCAGATGGTGGCCTCTCTAGACTGGTCAGCAGTGCCAAATGCAGAACTGCCTATGTAAGGGAAAGGACTCCACGACAGCTCCAGGCTTAGCTAAAAAAGCCTCGGCTTAAGCAAGTTTTTATGGCTAAAACTGTCTAGCTATCCTTGCAGGAATGTATGCCACTGAGTGAGGACCCGGGATTTATGAAGCCGTTTCAGGGAGGGGTGACCAGCGTTTTTAAATTTTTCTGCCCGAGAACGTTCGGGGTGTGACTCTCCATAAATCACAGGTACTGAAAGTGCCCATAGTCATTTATATGCATAAATCCAGGCTTTAAGGAAGGAAAATGCTAGTAGTAGCATTCAGAGAGGCGTGTGAGCTCGGAGGCACTTGAAGAGTTAAACCAATCAGGTTGCTACGTGGGGAATGGAGGCTGTGAATCCACAGAAGGCCCTAGAAGAGGTGGGAGGGCCCCCAGGCCCAGTGTAGAATCAGTGACTTCAGTCTAATCAATGTAATTCATGTGTTTCGAAAGGTCGAGTCAGTGGAGAGGGGGCACAGAGAAACGGAGCAGAGGACAACATGTAAGAGTCCTGTAGCAATAAACAGCAAGCAGGTACCATGCGCCAAATACTGTCTGTGAATCATTCAATCCACGCAACTCTAGTAGCTGGAATAAAATATGCAAATTAGGTTAATTCCTTAAAGTAGCAGAGCTTGGATTTTGACAAAACGTGGAGCATTCCAGAGCCTGTAACGTTACCTGTTCTTTTCTAGTTCTGTCCCAGGGAGTGTCAAGAGGACCCCCACCCCCACCCAGTGGCAGATTTATCTCAGTGATTTCAGTTCCACGATACACACTGGCCATTCACGTCATTTCGTTGTCTCTCAGTTCCAGATCCCAGATGTCACCTCCAATCCTAGCTCCTCTTCTTACAGAGAAAAAAAAAAAACAAGGTCAATATCTGATAAGACAGGGCGTCCCTCACAACAGAGCATCCTACACAACGGGGACAATTTCCAAGGGGATTATTTATATACAAGCATTTTAAATGCACAATCATAAACTGTTTCGAACAGAGATATGATATACATATCATACATTCTCATATACAGAGAATGATATACGAGGTTAGCCCAGGCTGGCTGTGGTGGTGTGTGCATATAATCCTAACATCTGGGAGGGAGAGACAAGGAGATCAGGTGTTCAAGGCCAGGTTCAGCAACAGACATAGCCAGTTCAAATCCAGCCTGGGTCACCCGGGATCCTGTTTCACACAGACAACAACACAACAACAACAACAACAACAACAACAACAACAACAAGGGTTTGTGATGGTGGGTTAGTGGGTAAAGCAGTTGGCTTGCAAGCCTGAGGACCTGAGTTCAATCTGCTGAAGCTGGCCATGGTGGTGTGTGGTTGTAACTCCAGCACCGAGTAGATAGAAACAGTAAGATCCCTAGGGCTCCCTGGCCATTCTGTCTAGCTCAATTAGTGATCTCCGAGCCAACAAGAGGCCCTATCTAAAAAGAGGTGGGCTGAATGTTTGAAGATGATACCCAAGGTTGATCTCTGGCCTCCACATATACATGCATGGACACACACATGAACACATGAATACATACGCTTTCAAAAATGGAGGAGCTGATGACAGAGCACTTGACTAGCATGCATAATGTCCTGGGTTCAATCCAGGGCATTGAAAATGAGGGGTGGTAAGAGGTTACCCAATGCTAAATTTTATTGATATTTATTGCGTTTACTCTAGAATTCCTCCCTTTCCCAAACTCTGAGGGGTTAAAACACAGGGACTTTTGTTCAAAGACAGACCTGAAACCAGCACGCCTGTAAGGTGCTTTCAAGGGGCAGCATTAGTGGAAATACCCTGGTGATCATAGATGCTGTTTCTTTGGAGGACATTTAAGGTGACTGTTCTAACGTGCTTCAGATCTTACTCAGCTCAAGGGCAGTTTTTCTGGTTTCCTTCTAGCACAACCTCAGCATCCTGTAGAACCCCTTTGTAATACTGCTTTTCAAGATGTTAAAACTGTTCCTACATTTGTTGGACTACTTTCTAGCCTCGCATAGACTGCCGGCTTTACGAGGCAGAGCATGTACCAAGTTTTATTCACTATGGCACCTCCAGCGCCTGGGACAGTGTTGGTCAGTAGTGGGCATTTAAATACAAAGGAACAAACAAACAAACAAAAAGAACTTTCAAGGTGTGCATATTCAATTTTAAGCACCGACCTCTTTAGAATCTTTCTAAGAAATAAAAATGTACGAAGACTGAATATGGAAGTTCACAGCAGTACGAGTCACAACAGCCACAGAGTAGAAACCATTTAAATGCCTGTCATACTGTTTTCCTGTGGAGATGTGAAAAAAAATTGAGTCTGGGTAGGGCCCCGATGACAAACCAAAAGCCCACCCAAGTCTACCTTAGTGAACCAACAAGTTTATTGGGGTTTCTTGCAGGAGCAGCTACTCAAAGGTAGCTGTGTCAATGAAAAGCCCACTCAGTAAGCTTAAAACCCCCATGAAATCTGCATCCCTTGCTGGACAGGCTAGAGAGTCTCTTCTGCCCAGCATGGTTTACTGCTTAGATAATCTTGGGGAGGGGCTTTGTGGATCTTGTAAGTTTCAGAAGTCTGAGACTTGCATGTTTCCTTGAATTTGTGAGTCCTATGAGCTTCCCTTCTTCCTCTAAAATGAGATCATTACCCAAAACCATCGTAACCAGGCTTACTTGCACAGGTGTGTAATTCTAGCTACTTGGAAAGCATAAGCAGGAAGATCTAAAGGTCAAGTCCGATCTGGACTACTGAGTTAGCTGGTCTCCAGTCTGGGCAACTTAGTGAAATCATTTTTCAAAACAAAAACATAAAAAGAGGACTGGGGATGTATCTCCATGGTAGAGCACTTGTCTGACATGTACAAAATCCTGGGATTTATCCTCCATGCTGAAAGGAAAGAAGGAAAGAAAGAAGGGAGAAAGGAAGGAAGGAGAAAGAAAGATGAACCCACCATGTTGTGAATATATAAACAAAAAATGGCATATCCATTATG
Organism: Rattus rattus; assembly: GCF_011064425.1. Taxonomy (NCBI): domain Eukaryota; kingdom Metazoa; phylum Chordata; class Mammalia; order Rodentia; family Muridae; genus Rattus; species Rattus rattus. The sequence goes on along the minus strand of NC_046158.1, from coordinate 140,405,813 downwards.
ATAGTTTCAATGGTCAACTGACACTATCTAAAATCACCTGGGGAAAGAATGTAAATGAAGGATTCTCTAGACTAGGTTGGTCTGTGGGCATGCCTTTAGGGCATCATCATGAGTGTGCAGATCAGTATTGGAAGACCTGCCTGCTGTGGGCGGCACCATTCCCTAGGCAGGACTCCTAAGAGTGTAGAAAATGAACTGAGCACAAGTACCCATACATTCATGTCTCTGTTTCTGACTATGGAAGCGGCATGAACCAACTCCTTCAAGTTTCTGCCACTGTGACTTCCCTGTTATAATGACTACAACCGGGAATTATGAGCTAAAACAAACCCTTTCTCTTCTAAGTTGTTTTGGAGAGTATTTTACCACAGTAACCCAAAAAGAAACTAAGATACCCATACGATGGAACACTGCCCACCAATTTAAAAGAAGGAATGGATTAGCAAAAACACTCTACAGTGTAGATGAGCCAAAAAAATTATCTGAAATATGTCAGATATGAAATACTACATATAGGAGGAAAATAAGTCAATGGGTGTGCATGACAATTAGGATAACTGTAAATGGGAGTTTGGTGGTGGTGGAAATATTCTAAAGCTGGGTTCTGGGATGGCTACTTGACTATATAGATCTCATAAACATCATCAAATTGTTCACTTTGTTAGTAGGCAAATTATACAGTAATGAATTTTGTACCACAGTTAAGTGGCTAAAGTTCTTTTTGAAAATCAAAATCCTTACTTAGTCCCTTCATCCAAGTGCACACTCTGTGGAACATCACCTTTGTGGGACATTGACCTAGTTATGCTAGTTGAGTCTATCCTCTCTTTAGGGATGGATCCGATTTTTTTTTTTTTTTTGGTTCCTTTTTTTCGGAGCTGGGGCCCGAACCCAGGGCCTTGCCATTCCTAGGCAAGCGCTCTACCACTGAGCTAAATCCCCAACCCCGATGGATCCGATTTTTAACTTGACACACCAAAAAGAAAATATCCTACTTCCCAGCCTCCTTTGTGTCTTGGAAAAAAAATCCACGCAAGCAAATTCTGGCCCACAACCTGTAAACGGAAGTGACGCAGGGTTTTCTGAGAGGCTGTTGAAGACACTGAGCCCCGGGCTCTGTATTTTTCACCATCTCCTTCATCCTTCCAGGGACATCTGGACTGATGCTCCGATAGTCAGCACGGACCACGAGGTGAAGAGGGAAAACTAAGAAAGGTGGAGCACAACATCGAGAAGCTGGTTATCGACGTGCCACGCCATTATCAGCCTGTTTGCCTCTTACAGTTCTTATATAAGACGAAAATCAATTTAAACACTACTATTCCTTTGCAGCCATTTCTTTTTTAGTAGAAGTTATTTCTTTTTTAGCATTTTTAATTATGTGTACGAGTGAGTCAAGTTCCTCAGTGGCCAGCAAACCTTGAATTTTCCTGGAGCTGGAATTACGGGTGATTGCGAACTACTTAAGGTAAGTGCTGGGAACAGAAACCAGGTCCCCTGCAAGAACATTAAATGCTTTTAACCCCTAAGCTATCTCCCCTGCACCCATTTGCAGCCATCTTTATCATATGCAACTGTCTTAGTTAGGGTTCCTATTGCTGCAATGAAAACATCGTAACCGAAAAAGCAAGCTGGGAAGGAAAGTGTTTATTTGGCTTACACGTCTATATTCTTGTTCGTCATCAAAGTACGTCAGGACAGAATTCAAATAGGGTAGAAATCTGGAGGCAGGAGCTGAAGCAGAGGCCACGGAGGGGTGCTGCTTACTGGCTTGCTCCTCATGGCTTGTTCAGCCTGAGCCTGCTTTCTTATAGAACCCAGGACCACCAGTCCAGGGATGGCCCCTCCCACAACTGGCTGGGCCCTCCCTCATCAATCACTAATTTAAAAAAAAATGCCTTATAGGTAGACTTTATGGTGTTGTTTTCTTAATTGAGGTTCCCTCCTTTGAGATACCTCTAATTTGTGGGTCAACTTGACGTGTAAGCAGCCAGCATAGCATCCTAAATTTCATCCTAAGTAATATGTATCAGTTGTAGTAGGTACGAAATGAGAAAATAGCTCTGTGGTCAAATTTTTTTTTTCTTTTCTTTTTTTCGGAGCTGGGGACCGAACCCAGGGCCTTGCGTTTGCTAGGCAAGCGCTCTACCACTGAGCTAAATCCCCAACCCCTGTGGTCAAATATTTTAAAGAGCTATTACAGTTTTACAGATTTTAACAATGCAAGGTTAGTCGAGAGTTTTGGGGGTGTGCTGTGCTAATAAGTAGTCCCCGAGAACACCCAAAAAGGGCTCCAGTGTGCACAACTCGGATCCCAAAACAGTCTCAGCTGGGCATCTCATGCAACAAGTGAAAATGATAAGAGTTGTTTTAAAAAATGTGTATTTTTGGCTCTTCCTCTCTAATCCTTCCTTTTTCTTAGACAGCTAACGAGAATCACCTTTTACCGTGGACGGAAGGACGCCTTAATTTGAAATGCTTGAAGGATTCCTATAAGATAAATTTTGGGCGTCCCGTTTTCATGTTTCAAAAAAGTTTATTTCCATTTGCCGAGTAGGTCATAAGAACTTGTATTCTACCAAAATTAAATGCGTACACATCAACCAGCTCTGTGGAATGTGAAACTCTTGGAATATTTGCTAAGAATACGTTTCTTCCCAGTGTTTTCGAGTCAGGCCAGCCCTTCTAGCATTTCAGGAGGTGAGCGCATTTTCCGAAGGAGGGCGCAATAGGCTTTTTTCCTCAGTTCTCACTGTGCATCCTATTTTGGGGTGCACTGATCAGTGTTCACACCTCCGGATGGGTTTCTGGACAAGCCCAGTTCCAGGTGAGGCTATGATAGCTCAAATAACGTCCTTTGTTACTTGTTCCAACCGACTACGAGTACATCGGCTTTCATTTGGTTTGTTGTCATCTTGACACAAGCCAGGACCCATCTGGGAAGAGGGAACCTCATGTGAGAAGATGACCCCATCAGATTGTCCTGGAGACAAGCCTGTGGGGCATTCTCTCGATTGATGTTTGATGTGGAAGTGCCTAGCCCACTGTGAGAGGTGCCATCCCCGATCAAACCAGGAGGAGGAAGCCAGTAAGCAGTGTTCCTCCGATGTCTCTACTGCAGTTCCTGCCTTCAGATTCCTACCTTGAGTTTCTGCCAGGACTCCAGGACAGACTATAAACTATACGCTGAAATAAACCCTTCCTCCACAAGTTGTTTTAATCATAGTGTATTATCATGGGGAACTTAATTCTTTCCCTTTAAATATATTTTTTCTACAACTTTGCATATATATATATATAATAATTATTATTATTATTTTTATCCTATCCACTCCTCACCAGGCTTCCCTTTTCTGATCTATCTAGTCTGTGCCCTCTCTCTAGCCCAATCTCCCCCTCTTACATTATGGACCTTGTCAGAGCTAAGACTGAACCCTATTTTCCCTGATCTCTCCATAGGACACCCTTCCTGGCACATTTCCTGCCTGTTATTTGCCCCCTATGTGATCCCTGAGCCTTTCAGACCAGGCTCAGACATCATCAGCTCAACGCATTCATTCATACTTTGAGCAACACCGACTATCCGTAAGACACCACCCCCATGCTTGAGTTCCAGTCTCTGTCCTAGAAGGACCCAGAATTCAATGACATCAGACAAGTCCTGTGTCCGTCAGGGTATGTGACTGGGAGCAACAAGCATGCTACATATGTCAGTCGCCCGACACTGTGACTTTATTTCTTGTTCACGGCATTGTTCGGTGCAGGTGAGCACAGGGGTCCTGCTCTTTGCTTTCAGTTGGGAAGGACCCCAGGTTCATACTATTGCCATTTCCCGATTCTCCTCTGGATAATCACACTTAGGGCCAAGCAGATGAAGGAAGGAATCAAGCTTGGAGGACCAACAGGAGTGTTTAGGGGAGGCCCAGAAGTGCTGCAAATCTTATTCTTACCAAGATCCATTTTTCTACAGGTCAGTTGGATGGGCCTACTCCGAGTAATTTTGCTGTAAGCTTTCGGGGGGAAAATGAAACGTCCTGGTGGAAATAGCCTCTTTGAAAACAGCCTTTTTCTCTCTTCCATGGATCTTTGAGACTAGAACAATAGAGAACCTCGTGCTCTAAGAGAGGAAACAGGAGTGAGTGGAGGCAGGAGAACACATCCAATATCTTCCATCTCCTACTGGTAGAGTTACTATCAGAAAGTTCTGGAAGTGCAGGAAGTCTTCTGAGGCTACCATTTCTGAGTTGTAATATTCCCTCCTCTCCTTCCCCCCAGGACAGTATAGAAATGGAGGCATTAGTAGATGGTACAGCAATTGTTACCTTTCTGTTTTCACCTTTGTAGTAGGTCTTCATAGCCTCATGGTATTAACTGACTCTTTTTGCAGCTGCAGTGATGAGCAGCTCTGGGTGGGGGCCGTCGGACTTCACACAAGTGGACCCTCATAGTGCTTTGGCTCGTGGCCCTCCTTCCAGGGTCCCTGCTGACACTGTGTTTGGGGACACCACAGAAGCTTGCTTGGAAGGTAGCCATGACTAACTGATGTGAATCCCTGCCCAATGAAAGAAGAGCTGGTGAGTCAACTTCCTCCTTTCCCCGATGCCACAGGCAAAACCGGAGACTGCGTTATATGGCTTCTTAGAGAATAATCTCTGAGCAGAAACCATCAGCCACACTTAGAGCAGGCCAAACTCTAAGCAGTCATTCTGGAATTTGCTTTTCAGCCCTACTTTACACTTAACACCTCACTCCTGCAGCACAGAACCAACTTCTTCTTCTGGGCAGAACTCAGCAAGAGGCAGCTTAGCTGCTGCCTCTTCCCAGAGTTCTGCCTTGTAGGGCCCTAGCTGCGTTTAAAGTGCTTAAGAGTCAGCTTCTCGATTCTGCAGACCTATTCTTTCAAGGCTGAGCCTGCAGTGTCTCGTCTTCTGAATGTAGCCTCAGGCACTTCCTTTGCTCCCACACATTCTATTCTATTTGGTTGTGAAGCCATCCTGGACTCCTATTGATTCCTTGTCTGACCACCTCACGTTGTGACATTGTGTCTTATGCTATTGACTCTCCTCAACTGTTTGAGAACGGCAAGTCAAGTCTACCTTTCCTTTCTGACCCGCTCCTGCCCTTCCTCCAGGGTCTCTCTTGTCTCTGTGCCTCAGCATAAAAGTGCTTCTTCCTCTGTCCAATTTTTATTTCCTCAGCCTCATCCCAGAAAGAGTAAATTCATAGATATCAGCCCCTTGAGTACTGTTGAGAGCTCTAGAACCCTTTGATCCTGGTATTTCAGCTGAAGGGGTCTGACCACCAGCTTCCTGGTCCATTAGCTGTTCCAGAAACAGGATTAGAAGGTAAGTAAGCTATCTCTTAAAAGGCCAGAGCAAGGACAGTTAGTTACTAGCTTGGCAGGATTGGAGATTCTTGAAATGCATTGCTCTCTACCTTGTCTCAGACTGCAAGCCTCCCTTAGGAGCAGGATTGTCCACCTTAACACTCTATCTTTGTATCTCTACAAACAATATATACAGGCATAGCTGATACATAATATCTAAGGAGAGATGGAAAGAGGAGGAAGTCTGGGCCATAAGACATTGTGGCCATCCTTGAAACAAATGAAAGAAGGTGGCAGGTGAGAAGGCTATGTGATATATGACTGCTACCTGTGCACTTTCAGCCTAGACAAATTACTGGAATAGTCCAAGAAACGAAGATGTGCCCTAGCTAGGGTTACCATTACTGTGATTAAACACCATGATCAAAAGCAACCTGAGGAGGAAACGGCTTTGTCTGTCACAGGCCCATGTAATCCTTCACCAAAAGCAGTGAGGGCAGGAACTCACAAGGGGTGGGAATCAGAAGGCAGGGGCTGATGGAGTGGCCATGGACGGGTGCTGCTTACTGCCTTGCTCCTCATGACTTGGTCAGCTTGTTTTCTTGTAAAATCCAGGACCATCAGCCCAGGGCTGGCACCACCCACAATGGGCTGGGCCCTCCCCAATGAATTATTACTTAAGAAAATGCCCTACTGCCTTGCCTACAGTCTGAGCTAGGCTCCCTCCTCTGCTGACTCTAGCTTGTGTTAGCAGGTTGGTATAAACTAGCCAGTACAAGAAGCAAGACACAGAAGAGAACAGGGCCACTGGCTGAAAGACATTGGAAAACTAGTATCTCTAAGAAGCTAAAAATATTCTCTCAGGGAGTACAGAGAGGTTCTGTTAACGTTGTGATTACCCTTGACACACTCAAACCATTCTCATCCTAAACACTTCTGACAAACTGCTTTTGGAGTCATCAGATTCAGAGTATCCCTCCCTGCTTTAACCAAGGCAAAATGAGCTTTTAAAGTCAGAGTCCAACCAGTTTCCTTTTTCTTCTTTTTCTTTAATTATTCACTAGGGAAACACTCCAGATGGGGCAAGCAGGAGAAAAGAGGAAAAGTGACCACCGGGTCCCAGATTAGGAAGGATGCTATGAGGAATATTCAGCGAGGCAGGGCAGGCTCTAGATTCCTCCTTGCCCTAATTGCTCCTCCCCCATCTTTGGTCTGATGTCCTTCCTCCCGCCATCTGTTTTCTTTATGGCATTTATCACTACCTGCCTCTGTATTCATTTATTTACTTTATTTATTGCCTTTCTTTTGCCTGTTCGGTGAGAGCAAGGGCTTTGTCCTATTGACCGCTACATCCTTCATCTCAGATCAATGTCAGGTATTTATTTAGTGGGCACTTAAAAATTAGCTGCTAAAAAAACGAATTACGGAAGGTAACAATTGGTTGAATCTCTGTCATATGCTAGGCCCTGTCCTTGAGGATGCTACAAGGATGGTAGTGGAGATAGGCCCGAAAATAAACACACCATGGTTCCACTCCTGATGGTTACTGAAGCATATCCAATGTGCTGCAGGATCCTCAGGGCTGGAAAACTCCCGGGGTGTGCAGGGCCCTGGGAAGAAGCTCCTAGCATGCTAGGGAGCCAGGCGGATCTGCAGTATAAGCAGCTGGAGACTGACGACCAGGCTCCTCGCTTCTCCTAGTCTCTCAGCATCTTCTTTTTTCTGTCCGTTGGGACCTTCACCTCTCCTCGCGTGCGCCTTGCGGGATCTGGGCGCCAGCGGGACTCTTACACCGTGGGACCCCAGTACATCTTCTCCCACCTCCGGAGAGCCAATACCGAGTTTTCCAGCTTGCTTGCCCACTACCTGTGAGACCTCCACCTGCAGGTTGAGCTCCTGCCGCCTGCCAGCGCTGGGTCCTCGCCCCTTGCTTGCAAGCCACCGAGTGCAGTACCCCGCCCCGCCCCCTCCGCCCGTGGGACCCCAGCCCCGCCCCGCCCCCGCGGTCGGGCCGCTTCGTTCCGGGGGGGGCGGGCCGGGAGCTGCGCTGTCTGCAAGGCGGGGAGAGCTATGCTACGAGGCGGGGCTTTTCCGATATCGACCAATCAGCGCTGCGATCACATCCATGCAAATACGAGCACAATGGAGCTAGCCCATCACTCGCTCCTGCAAGCAAGCTTGAAACGGGCTTCAGTCTGATCAGCAGCCCAGATGACCAATGAGCCTGTGTTTTGGGCAGTCGAAGCCCAATGGCGTGGCAGGGAAGGCGGGCCCGAGCTGGGTTAGGGTGTCCTTGCAGGGTGTCTGAGCTAAACTTCACCAAATAATAGCTGTTTGTATTTTGGCTGCTGCAGGAGCCATTTTAGGTAAGTTCTTCTCTTAACTTTTTATTTTCCTGCCTGGCCCCGGCAGACTGGCCTTGCCCGCGGGGACCCTGTCTCCGCCCCGCTGGCCGGGATGGGGCTGCCCTATGAATGGAGCGGGGCTGAGGGGCCGCGGCGGCGCGAGGCCCGGCCGGGCAGGGGGGTCCGAGCGCGGCCGCGGGCGTATCGCCATGCCGAGGGCCCCGAGGCCTGAGGCGAGGGGCTTGGCGTCCGCCCCTCCGGTCTGCCGCGCGCTCCGGCCGCTCGCCGTCCTTGGGAGAGCGCCGCTGCGGGCCGCGCGCCCAGGCTTGGGGTCCCGCTTCAGACCCCAAACGCGGGCCTTTGCGGCGGGGCGGGGCCTGCCAAGGCTTCCCAGGGGACCCCGGCGGCCCACGGCGCGTGAGGGCCGCCCCCGCGCCCGCCAGCCGCTACCGCCCCCGCGGAGAAGTTGCTCCGCTCCGCGTCCTGCGTCTGTTTGCAGGGGTGGAGGAGGGTGGGCCGGTGCCAGGCTGCTGCTCCGGGAGGGGGCGGGGGACCCGGCGCGTCCCCGGGTCGCGCGCCCCTCCGGCCCGTTCCTCATGCACTAGCGCGCACTCGCCCCGAAAATTGGAACCCTGAAGACTCCAAGCCACCAAGCTACCCCGCTGCCAAGTTTGGTGCGTTATTAGATTGCATGTTAGAGCTTGCAAAGAAATTAGAGAGAGGGAGGCAATATTAAAAAAAAGAGAGAGGAGAAAATAGAAAAAAATCTGCTCCCTTCAGGGCATTTATTTTTCTTCTCTGTTGAGAAGTAACGGAGAATGTCCTTCTTAAAATTTCTAGGGACCATGCCTGTCAGATGTGCAGAGGATTCGGCAGCTCCTTGGGTTTTAAAACGAGGTTATTAGGAAATCCCCGCACTAGTGAGATAATTGAAATGTGAGTTTGTTTGCAGCTTCAGTTTTATTTGATCCAATTAAAAATGCATAAGCATGCACTTTATATTTGTGTACATAGAGTATTCCTAGTTTGAGTTATGACTAATATAACTGTGGTTTCACGAGTGTGGGATCTAATAAGGCAGTATAATTCAATTTTGAGCTCGTAGGCCCGTGTTCTCCAAATTAGGCTTTATAGACCATTAGTAATCTGGCCAAGGTTTCTAGCGAGTCTCTGGCATCTCCGAGCATCTTTCTCCCAGGCTGTGTGTGCCTTTTTCTCCACCCCTTAAAAAACTGTTCATTTCTGCTGTAACAGATTCATGAACAGAGAAAAAAATAGATATTTTAAATATTGACAGTTTTCAAGAGTGTCTGAAATATTTTGCCTAGGATTTGATTATTTCCCAAATGGTATATAAGAATGCCATGCCAGTAGGCCCCCATATTGGCATACTCTGTGGGGAATCTGCTTATGGTGCTTTTGGAAAAGTCTGGACAGACACCACGTTTTCTTCCAGAGCTGTGAATGCTTGACTTATTGTAACAGAGGGAGTGGGTCTGTCTCCTTGACTTTGCGTAGCACGGGAGTTTAGTTGGAAGCCAAGTTGGAAGATCAGGTTGGCAACCTCCGAGAGAGAGTTTTTGTGAACTTTGTGGTTCTCTGGCAACAGAAGGATTTGAGATGTGTGTATGATAAAGTGATTAGGCATGAGTTGTCATGTAGCATGGTTTATGCCAACCAGAGCAGGTGGTTTCACATAAACAGTGCATCCGTCCCTTTAACCAAGGGCTTGGGAAAATGCAGAGTGGTATGGCTTGATTTGGAGTTCCTTCTGTCCCAAGATAGATTTCATACACGGAATATTAGTCTTTTCTATTTAAACTAACCCAAAAGGCTAGGAAGATGGCTTGTGTGCAAAAACGATTGCCACGCTAGCATTAGGACTCAAGTTTGGGTCTCCAGCATCCACATAACATTATCAGGCACGTCAGCTAACTCCCGTCATCTGTGGGGCCTGCTGGACAGCCAGCCAACCTAGCTGAGTTGGCAAACTCTAGAGTTAAGTGAGAGACCTTGTCTCAAAAAAATGTGGTAGTGAGATTGAGGAAGAAACATTTGACCTTTGGCCTCCGTGTGCACGGGGCACATGTACCCAGGCACTCACGAAAAGCTAACCTGTACATCTCCCTACCCTCACTCTGTCGTTTGGGAATGTCTTCTGCTTATAGTAAATATTTCGAAGTGCTGTTTTCTTGCTGTATGTAGTCTGTCTTGGTGCAGTGACGTTGGTTTTGTGTCTCTGTGATGTTACAGTTTCTCTGGAGCTAAAGATTTTTCTTTTTCTTTGTTTTTCCCTTTTAGCTTCTTTGTTAGAACACTGCAAAGTGGATGTGATTCTACCACGACTTCCAAATATCTTTATAATTAGTTTTACAGTAGTGTAAGAGGCCCTCTGACTCCTCAGTGTATGACTTCAGGCTAGAGGTTTAGAACCCAGTTAGAAGTGGAGTAAGAGAACCAGAGTTAGGCCTTCCACTTCAGGAAGATCCGCTGCAGGATTTTATATTTATTGGTATACTTTCCTTGTAACTGTCTCAAATAGCAAAGAAAATATTTAGCAGGACTGTATCTCTTTAGGAACCACGTTCAGTTTGTGATTTTTGCCAGCCAAATATTGCAGATTGTTTATTAGAAACAGTATGCCCCAAGACCACTATGTTTTGGAGGTTCTTTGGTTTATTTAAATTAAAAAAAAAATTTTTTTTTGGCTTTCTGGCAGCACGGCCGAATCCCAGACTCAGTTTGGGGTTATTCTCTCCTGTGTTAAACCATGAAGCTTTGTAACCTCAGACTGTTCTGTCATCGACTGTGTCCTCCAGCTTCTGTGGGAAGTCTGTTGGTAACGACTAGTGTGGGTTTCACGTGGACCCTTTGAACAGGTTATTGGATTCAGAGTCTCCCTGCAAAAATACCTTTGCTACAGGATAGAGACAATACCCACATCCAGTGAAGAAACCGCTTTCTTGAGTCCACTTTCCCCAGTGGTTGTATTGCCTATCTCAAAGCCTGCAATAGTTTTGTTCTTAATAAACACTTCTGTTTCTTCTACTTCCATCCCTCATAAAAGCTGTCATGTAGTTCAAGTAAAAAGCTACAGTGGATTTCCTGGGGTTGCCTGCGTTTTCCTATACCAGATTATTATACTGCAGACTCCAGAATCCGTGAAGTAATAGTTGGGGTTTAGGTGCCTGTTCCTTAAGGAATATTTTACTTGCAGTGGAATGTGAAACACTCAAGACAAGCAGCAGAGAACCAGCACTGATAGGATACCGGTGTGCATCTAACACAGCCTGGGCCTGGGGCCAGGGGCTGCAAATGCCTCTGCTTTATAACCACTTCTGGAGCTGGACTGCAGCTCACTGGGATGAGTTCAAGGCCACTAAACCACAGGTAGAATTTGAACCCAGATCCAAAGGAATTCCTTTGGATCCAAAGGTTACTCTGGAAGCTTGAACCTACCACCTTGTTTTAGTTGAATGGTGCTAGGTCAACAACCATACTTTTTCTAAGTGTTCATCCAGGTTTTCTTTTTCCATTTCAAGAGTTTATCACTGAAAGGGGGACACACAGTGAGGGCACGGGTTGCCTTCCTCCCGGCCCCGCAGTACACTTAGGAGTTCAGGAGAGTCTGGTGCACAGTAATCATGACGTGCAGAGGGAGAATGGAGTCATTTTCCCCTGCCAGAATGTTCTTTTCTTTGGTCCGTGTTGTGGAGGAGTTGAGACTCTCATGAGAAATCCTGCTACTTCCATAAAAGTCCTGAAGGTAGTAAAATAGAGTTATTTTAAAATGTCCATTGCTGTTCCCATCCTGAACTAAATTGTTTGGATAAAATCCAGAGAAAGATGCTTTGTCTGTAGTACCTCTTGTTTGTCGGTTTCTATAGCTTGTGGTAGAGTCTGTGTGTCCTCAGTGGTCTTTATGACCTTTACCCTTCTTACTCTATTCCGGGACTTTTAGGGTATAAGGCACATGTGACATGATTTAAGTTCCTTAAGTTTTTAAAACTCTGAACTTTTTTCCCTTTGTAATCATGAATGATTTACAAATATTTTATGTGTGTGAATGTGTACTATATGCATACTCAGGGGTTACAGATAGTTTTAAGCCATCTGCGTGCCCTTTGGGAATCGAATCCAGGTCCTCTCCAAGAGTAACGAGTACTTGTAGCACTGAGCGATCTCTCAAGCTGTCAAGTGTTTTACGAGGAAGAAGCCCTGCTTGTCCATGGTGTGGTTATCCTTTAGTTTAGAATTTAGAACAGTCTTTGCAAATTTCAGGAGAATTAGGAAGTAGAATATTAGAATCTTTTCTTCCAAATGTTGATGAAAGTGGTGTGTATGCACTTGAGTTTTCTAAATGTCTGAAGGGATGTTTTCTTATGTGTGTGTTCTATAGGGTTATTATAGAGTATTCATCCATACAGTTTTATAGATAAAATTTTTACAAAGCAGTTATTAAACTTTTGATATATTTTGGATTTTGTTGTATAATATGTGACTATATTATTTAACTTGGAAACATATGTATTTATTTGGCTTTCCTTTTTTTTGTTTATTTATTTTTGAGACAGGGTCTCACCGTATAGTCCCACTATGTAGGCCAGGCTGGCCTCCAACTCATAGAGATAGATCCATACTTCTGCCTCCCGCGTGCTGGGACTAAAGGCACATACTACCTTTAATTCCAAATTTGTTTATGTAAAAGGGCTGCCTTTAGGTGGAGAAAAGATATAAGTAGAACATTCAGTACTTTTCTAGTTTGGTTGCAACTTCTCATCCTGTCATTGGTTTGTCTTTGGAGGCCACGAAATAGTGTGCAAATTATTGTTATTTATGGTTCTCATACTATCCCCCCACCCCCTTTCTACCCACATTTAAAAATTAAATTAAGTCTCATTGATTTAAGTCATTTCAAAATAACTGTCTTGTATGTGCAGCCTCAGCCTCCACTAGTCGTGTTGGGGAGGTCCCTCTGCAACGTCCCTGGGGTCACCTCCAGACATTTTCCCCCTGCGCTCTTCTGGAAGTTGCTTCATGTGCATCCTCCTTCGTAGGCTCTAAGGTTGTGGGAAGTAGGGAACAATTGTAAGACAGCCTAGAAGCTTCTGGGCTTCTCAGTGTCTGCCATCTGCCTCTGCAGATGGGGCTAGCAGGATGGCTGTGACAAGTGTATGGCGTTTCTTTTCTTCCTTATTAATTTTATTATTGCTTCATTCTATATATTAGGATTTCCTTTTTCCTAGACCTAAGTAAACAGTCTAGGTGCTTGTCTTTGCTCACTAAGGAAGGAACAAGCCAACAGGTTCTTAGAATTAAACAAAATGCCCCTCTTTTCATGTCTCAAGACTTCTGTAGTGTCTTACAACTAATGAACATTAGGAGTTCTCTGAAAATGTGTCCACTTGAGCTCACTGTTTTAAGAGAACATGCATATGTATCAGAGTCCATAAACAGCTGTTACTGTAGGAGCGTGTCTCGTTTTCAGGTTCGTGGGTCTCACTCTGTGATTTCCTTAAACAGAAGCAAATTGATGAACTAGAAGTCCGGAGCAGTAAGAGAATCAAGAAAGCAGTTCTGGCAGATCGCTGAGCACAGGGCTCTCACAGGCTTCTTACAGAACCTGTTTATTGGACTGGAATACAAGTTAAAGATTTTTCTTAATTTCTTGACTTGTAGACTAGATGGTTTAATAAAGGTCACTGATTCCTCTAAGGCAGTGGTTCTCAACCCTTGGGTTAAATAACCCTTTCACAGGGTGTTGCCCAAGCCCATCAGAAAACATATTTACATTATGCTCATAACAGTAGCAAAATTACAGTTAGGAAGTAGCAATGAAGATAATTTTAAGGTTGGGAGTCACCACAATATGAGGAACTGTATTAAAGGGTCACAGCATTAAGAAGGCTGAGAGCCATAGTGTACCTGGTCTGTTTGCTTTGGGTTCAAGAAAAAAGTGTTCTCAAAAGTTCATTGAAAGATTGTCTGAAATGCTAGGCCCAGACCCAAGGTTTTCTTTTTTTTTTTTTTTCTTTTTTTCGGAGCTGGGGACCTAACCCAGGGCCTTGAGCTTTAGGCAAGCGCTCTGCCACTGAAAGAATTTTACATAACTTAACAGACACTTTGTTATTGCTTGTGTATTTTGTCTTAACAATTCTCATGGTGTTAGCAGTTTAAATTCAACTGTTAGGTTCCCCGAAAACATTCTACTTTCATCATTGCTGGTCACGTGACAGGATTAGGTCACACTATAATTACATATCACACTCTATATATCTGTATTGGTTACTTTTTGATGCTGTGACAGAATACCTGACAGGAATAAGGGAGCAGGGATTTATTCTGGCTTAGCGTGCAGGAGAAGGCATATTGACGAAGTTTTGTGGCCAGGTTGTGGTTGTGGCAGCAGGAATGTGGAAGCTTATCATATATGTTGGTGTTAGTCAGGAAGCAGTAGGCCCACAAGACGGCTGCCTGCCACCTCCAGCTAGGCACCACGCTCTAAAAGTGCCTTGTTCTCCCAACGCAGTGCCACCACGTGGGGTAACACTGAGCTTTTCTGCACATGTGGTCTGCAGGGAGAGTCCCCATCCTGACCTTGTCATCACTTGATTGTCTTTAAAGCCAACTTGGTAAGATACATGTTAAGAATTTAAGGATATTTTACCTAATGGAATTAATAGTTTTGCCTTGAATTGTAAAAGTACATTGAGAAACTTATAGAGGTTATAAAAAATTAATGGTAAGCTCCAGAAAGATGATTATAAAGATATAAAATCAGTGCTCACAGATCAGACATGTTAAAATAGTCCCCAGATTTGTGAAGATCTGAACTGTTCAGTCTGTGTTGAGTTGTTACAGTACTTGTAATAGCATGCAGACACTTTTATGTTTTTATGTAGAAAAGTTATTTTACTTTTAATTTTTTTATTTTACTTTAAATCTAGTAATAAAATAATTAACTTAAATTGTCCTGCTTAATGTGGCTTTTTCCCCCTAGCGATCCATTTTTCTGATATTTTATAGAAGTATTAGCTTATGACTGGTTGGGAAAGAACAAGAATGAAAATGAGCCTCTTGCTGGCAGAGAGCACTGAGCCCAGTGGTGAGCCACTTCGTCACCGTCTTGAAGCTTGTTAGAAACGTGAGTCCCGTCAGGTAGGTCGTGGAGAACGCGACTATTGGAGATTTATATGAAGACTAACATTTAAGAAATTATTCTGTATCTGCACTGCCTAGTAAAACTTAGTACCTTGTTGGAAAACACTACGTGAATTACTAGCTATGTGTACCTTTAAACCTTTCCAATGTAGCTGAAGAGAATTTTAATATTAATCGAAACTTAAGCAGCTAGTGCCACTCATACGGAATAGCACAACTTCAGAACCTTAGTTTTTGTTGAACACAGACACCTGTTGTAGCAAGAGTCTGGAAAGGCAAATAAGAGACAAGACTGTCCTTTAGCCTAAAATGAGAGTGAGCAAGTCATACAATTAAAATTGACACTATTGACCCATTTATGTTTGTCTATTTTCATGTGAAAGTTGATTTGAAAGTTCAGAAAATAGTAGGATCAGAGCTAAGTCTGGATGTGTCTCACAAGGTGTTACAAACAGCAAGGCAGCCGTAGATAGGCCAGCCAGTCTCCTCACCTTCCCGGGAGTCTGTGACTGCTGTGCATACCCTTGGAGCGTGGCTTCTGACGTGTTTCCTTATTAAAGATTTAAAGGCAGGCAGCGTTTAAGTGCAGTACGGTAGCTCTCCAGTTCTCAGTAGAAACAGTGCCGCTTATGACGGTTCCCATCTCATTAGGTCACAGGTAGGGTTTCTGTTTCAGGGATCAGCTAAATACTAGGGTGGTTTTGCAGTTCATAAAGAACACCATTTTTGATAATATTCCCTAAATCTCCTTTGAAAGACTGTTTTTCTCTGTCCCCTTTGCATCGTGTTTTAAAAAGTAATTTGATAAAAGATTTCTTCTTACTCATTCAGGAATATATATACCTCTCCCTGTGCCATGTGCCTGTACATCAAATTTTAAACTTCAGAAACTCAAGGATAACATTGATTTTAGTGCATTGATCAGTATCCCCAGCACAATTGCAAATTATTTTGTGATTGGCAAGAGGATAGAAATTTGACTATATAAAAGTCAAATTTGACTGTGAAGATTCACATGTTGAATCATCTTTTTAAAATGCTATCATTATAATAAATGAGTCTAATCAAACAGCAATTTTATTAAACATATTTACTAGACTTTTAGTTCACAAGCAGGGAATTGTTGGTTATCTAGCTAATGCTTCTGGGGGAGGGGGGGCAAGGGCATATGTGTGCACACAGGGCTATTCTGTGTGGTTTGCAGGCTCAGAATGCTAGTCAGCAGGTTCCTTAGAGACCATGGGTGGAGCTGCACACAGAGCGCTGCGACACACAGTGTCTGTTCTGGCTGTGGCACCTGCTCTATCACATCACTTTCCTATTGTAATTCTTTTTGAGTGGCAGATTATATGCTAAGGGCCCAGGGGGCTATGCTATATGGTAGGGAAGCGTGTCTGTTTAACTGAAAACGATATGAGAACTTGAGTAGTACTGATTTGGGAATTTGACATTTTGGAATACACTATTTCGACTTATTTTTATTTGCATTAATTTTTTAAAGACAGTTTCTCTGTATATATCTGTCATTCTCTCCTTGATGCTATATCAAGTATGTGCCACTGTGCCTGGCGGCTTGCTTTTGTGTAGCTTTTCACCCTAAAAAATTCAAAATCTAGGTATCTGTGCGTATATTACAGTTACGTGGCTTCTCTTACTCTCCTCTACCTCTTGATCTTCCATTCCTGCTTCTGGCAAGGTCTCAGAGATTCCATATTGGCTCAAACCTGCTGAGCTGTGTAGTATGACCTCCCCTTGCTTTTCCCTTGAATGGCTGAAGTTACATTTGCGCAGACATGCTTGGTTTCAGGCAGTGCTGAGGTTGAGCCCAAGGCTTCCTTGCATGTTAGGTACCCTTTCTACCAACCGAGCTGCATCCTAATCCACTGGAGGGTCTTGAGGAATTGGGAAGCCCGTTGATGGAATTGAAACTTAGTAGTATTGGCAGATCCCGTGCTTTAACCGTTTGTAGTTTTCTTTGCTGCTTCAAGTTTGTTCCCACCGTGCTGCCCTGCCTCACATATATCCCCACGTTAACATGGTGCTGCTACATGACTCCACATACCTGCTCTGTATCTGTGTGCTGTGTTTCAAACTAGCAAGGGTCTTCCCTGGCTCATATCAACCTAGACTTTGTTGCTGCCTTTATTAGTGTGGTTATGACAGTTATTCTACCTTACAATTTAAGAGTATCAGATACTGCAGACATTGGCCCCATAACTGGATTTCTCACAAAGTAGAGAAAGCTGCGTTCTCAGAGTGTCGTAGAGTTGCAGAGTATTTCAGTGGGTGTGTAGTCTAACCTCATTATCTTATGAGTAATGTCATGGCGTCCTAGGCATATTAGTATTTTTGAGTCCTTAGTACTGATCTGTGGTGAAGTTAAATTTTCATTTTCCAGTCTGTGTCCTTAGCCTTCATAGGTTTAGGGTCCTGGAAACTCACATAGGGATCTTTTTTTAAACAGGGGGGTGGGGTGAGGGGATGGTGGTGGTAGGGGATAGAGAGATGGTTTAGCAGCTGAGAGCCCTGCTGCTCTTCGAGTCTCAGGTCCCGTGTGGTAGCTCACAATCATCTGTAACTCCAGTCCCAGGGTATCAGACACCATTTCTTGGCCTGTGTGGTCACCACATGTTCATTTGGTGCATAGGCACACTTACATGCAAAATACCCATACACATAAAATACATTAATAAAAAAGAATTAGGGGGAAATATGGGGATAAGGAGAGCCTTGAAATGAATAGATCAGTAAGCTACATAACATTTACATTTTCTAAAAATTTTAAATTAGCATTATGTATTAGATACCACCGATTTTAAACTATTCTTCCACCTCCCCCATTGCCCTGACAGCCCCTGTTATTTTCATCTTTCATGTACCATGTGTCCTTTTGCCTCCCCTTTCTTACTGTCTAATATTATCTTATCCTCTCTTGTTCTCCTTAGATGTTTTTAGACTTTGCCCAGATGTACTCCTGTTCACATATGTACACCATAGGCTAAGATCTGCATACGAGGGACAGCATACATTTTTGTTTTCCTCAATTCAGGTCTCCTCACTAAATATTGTACTTTCCAGATCTACTATCCATTTTCTTGCAAGTTTCATGATTCCATATTTTTTACAGATGAGTAATAGTCTGTCGTGTATATATACCATATTTTTTATTCATTCATCTGTTGTTAGACATTTAGGCCGGCTCCATTTCCTTGCTGTTGTGAACATAGCAGCAATAAACACGGATGCATAAGGTCTCTGGTAGGATATGGACTCCTTTGGGTATATATTTAGGAATGGTATAGTTGGGTCATATGGTAGTTCTATTTTAGATTGTTTGAGGAACCTCTGCACTGATTTCCATACTGTCTGTATTAATTTGCACCCCTACCTGCAGTGAATAAAGACTCCTTTTTCCTCATACCCTCTCCAACATTTGTCACATTTTTTGATAATAGCCATCGTGACTAGAGTGAGTGGTTAAAAATACTATTTAAAATAAATGTTAAAGATGTTATCACTGAGACTGGCACTATTTTGATAGGTTTTTATTCTGTCTTCTCCTTAAGAAACATGGGCACCCAGTGATGTAACTTCCGAACTCTGCATCCTTAGGAGCTGTAGTATGCCAGGCTTGTGTGCTCTAGCATCTTGATGCCCATTATTACGTGTGAAGCATGAACCCTACCTCAACTGAAGTTCAAGTGTAGGGTGATCTCTTACTAGATTCAGCCTGCCCAGTGTTGTGCTGCAAAACCCCCCAGTCTCTAGTTACTTTGTGGACAGGATAGCCCGCCCCCCCCCCGTCAGAAAGCCTGCACAGAATGGTGGCATGGTGTCTACAGCCAAACCCATGGATTTTGAGCTCTGCCACTTCCTTCCTGTGTGATCCTTCCCCTGCTTCAGTTTTCTCATCAAAAGTGGGTGTCTGTGCTGTGGTGGGTTTGGACAGCATGTGAGTTAAGTTATGTGAAGAACCTGGGAGTAGTACCTGGCATTGTAATCGGGTTATGTAGCGGATAGCATAAAGATTCAGGGAGAATCACTGGGAATCTCTCTAGTTAAAGGTTTAACACTGCTTTTTATTTAAGCTTCCCTTACCCCCCTTTAAGCAGGAATTATTGGTGATACACTGCAAGGTTTTTATAATGGAATAGGAGGATCTAAGAATTTGTTCTCAAGGTTTATAGGGTAAAGATAACATAATTCATTCATAAACACCTGTTTATAATAATTGTTCTGATACAATATAACTTGTGGAAAGTATCATAAGACAGGGGCTGGGGGAGCTCAAGGGAATAAAAAGGAGAGTCAGCGAAGTTGTCAGGACATTGAGTGGGACTGGGTAAGCGTGCAGGATTTGGGTTTATGGAGACCGGGAGGGAGAAGAAGTGTTAGAAGTACAGCTCTAAGTCCCAGGGCAGCCAGTGGAGTTTCCAGACTCGAACCCAAGACCGTGAACTTCACCAGAGATACATAATTAGAAATATAAATAAATACAGATGGTGTATTCAGACTAGGAAAACCCTCCTGAGAACAGGAGTAGCCTAGTGAGCTAAAAGCATGTTTAAAAGAATAGCCACAGCCCCGTCAGCCTTTATCAGGGGCGTTTTCATGGTCACTTGTGTTGTTTGTAGCCCAGGTGGAGAAGGAATTGTAGTCTTCTCTGCCCCCGTTTCTTTTCTTTTTTTTCCTTACATTAATCTCGATGTTTCTTCCTAGTTCTTGCTTGTCTGCTGTAGAAGGAAGATGGGATTAGAGGGCCCAGTACTGTAGTAAGTGTATTCACCACCTGCTCAGTGAAGGTACACTGAGTATCCCTGTGCTAGATGTGCAGACATGGAGTGCAGCAGTAGACAGAGTCCGCTGTCCCAGCTTACGTCCTAGTGAATACCTGAACACATAGAACTGTCAGATGGAACACGAATGAAGCAGAATAGACTTACTCCACTGAAAAGCATAATGAATTTCTCAAAATTCTTTTTAAAACTTTGAAGGGACCGATGGTGACCTTGAGCAGCAGCCATTGCTCAGGGTGAGGCATATGTAGGGGTCCCACATGTGTAGTTCCAGGCCTTGCTTTTTCAGCTTGTCTAGGTATTTCTCTTCTCTTGAGACTCAGTGGTTCCTTTCTCTATTCCCCTTTCTATGTCTGCCTCAAGAGCAGCCTCTCACCAAGCACTTCTACAGAAGTGTTTTGCATAGATGACTATGTTGGGATTTCATATTGAACTGCCTCTATCTTTCCTCATAGTGCTTGCTACTCATTTATTTAGTAAAATAATTGGATTTGGCTTTGTTTTTTGTTTTTATCTATTATTGAGCCCTCAGGATTTGATTATAAATACACATGGTCTCTCTGTGCTTATGGAATGTGTAGTATGTATGCTAGAGGAAGCAGAAAGTTAATGCTCTGTTTGAGGTTTGGCTAAAATAAGAGTGAGTAGCCATCAATGCAGGGGCTTACCCTGGAGTTAGTTAGGGCTTCTGCAAGGCAGAGACTCTTAAACCGGTTCTTGCAAGTTGATTTGGAGTTGGATCATCAGTACTTGGGATTAGTGTCTGTGAATTTGAAGAACCTTTCATTCAGAGAAATTCTGAACTAAAAGTGCGTGGTGAGTTGTGGCTGGAACATTGTAGGGAGCTGTGGAGGATGTAGGTGGGAGGTATAGGAAGTGGAGATGTTGAAAGATCATAGCAAGGAATTTGATTTAATGCTTGCAGGGAGAAATCAGAGGCGTTAACCAGTGGCACGTTTTCCATGCGTGGGTAGTAGAGGCTGGTTTAGACCAGCAGTGCTCAAACTTTGCACTTGAGGATCACTCGAAGAGCTCTTTTTTTTTTTTTTTTTTCTATTTTTTTGGAGCTGGGGACCAAACCCAGGGCCTTGCTTGCTAGGCAAGCGCTCTACCACTGAGCTAAATCCCCAACCCCTCGAAGAGCTCTTAAGATCCAAGTGCTCAGGCTGCACAGAGTCACGTCCCACTGGGGATGGCGGGACCCAGCATTTAGAGTTTTTTTGTAACCTAGGTAAAGCAAGTGAGCACCGGAGTTTGAGAATACTGATTTCAAGTGGCCTGCCAATAAAATAATGAATCAGAATTGGCCTAAGTGATGAGCCACACAGGAGGAGACAGAACCAACCATTATTCTTCTATTTTCCTGTGTTCTTGACTTCTCTAACAAAATTGGGCCCCCATGAGCACAGTGTTTATTTTTCATAGAGATGAGTATGTAGTGGGTTTTTCTCTGATACATGTCTTGATTAAAGTTAGTATATTTTTTTGTTCAAGTATTCCTATTCGAATAGACAGAACATTCTTAGTTATTTTTCCCCTTTTTATTGTTAAGTAGGAGTGCCTGTGGTGGAAATGAAAGTTCCTGGTTAGTTTTCTTGTCTTGCAGCTCTGGTTAAAGTTAGAATGGACCGGTTAAGTTTGTGTGGTGGCACAGACTTGTAACTCCAGAACTTGGAAGTTTGACGTGGAAGGGTCAGAAGGCTAAAGTTATGTGCAACTATAGTCTCAAATGGCTTGGGCTTATGTGTCCTACCTCTGTGATAGCACAGATACAGGAAAGCCTTCGCTTAAGTTATGGCATTGTGTGAAGCCTGCAGTGCTGATACCCTCTTTAAGACACAGACTCCAGCATGTGGCAAGTCTAATGACCAACAGCGCCTGGGTCTGCCGAGTTCTCCTGTACCTGGGGTTTATGAATGAGGTAGAGATGTTGATTTGGCTTTTACATGTGAAATATTCCCTTGGCCACATAGGTTGTGATGTGGGTAGTATTCAGATGAAGCACTGTGAGACAGGTTTGTCTTCATTCTAATGTAGAACTGGAGTATGGAAAATTAAAAACATGTTTATACTTGGAGGCATTTATAAACCCCTTTTTGTTTTTAAAGATACAAAATATTCAAAATAGTACCTGTCATGGCTATGGGTTGACAATTTGACTACATCTGGAATTAACTGAAAGCCAAGGGGCCGGACATATCTGTGAGGGATCTTTTTTCTTAATTAAATGATTTGAAATGGGAAGGCACATCTTTAATCTGGATCCCTTGAGGTGGAAGGCACACCTTGATTTGGGCCTCTGTTGGCAGCCTCTGAAGAGGACATGGAGGAAGGAAGCTTGCTCCTTTCTTTCTTTTCTTTCTTTTCTTTGCCTGCCTGCTCTGGCTCTGGCCTGTAAGTCCATTCCTTCAGTGGCAGGAGAGTTTGCTTCTTTGGGATTTCGGTGTATCCTGAGGATCAGCTGAGACATCCAGTCTTGTGAACTGAACAACTACTGGATTCTTGGACCTTCTGTTGGTAAACAGTCGTTGTTGGATTAGCTGAACTACACAGCCTGTAAGCTATTCTTAACCCGCCCCCCGCCTTGTGTGTGTGTGTGTGTGTGTGTGTGTGTGTGTGTGTGTGTGTGTGTGTGTGTGTCTGTGTGTGTCTGTGTGTGTGTGTTTGTATGTGCTTGTGTGTGTATTCCATTCTATCAGGTCTGTTCCTTTAGAGAACCGTGACCCAAGACACCCTTATTCTGTACACCTAGTTCACTGATCTACCACGTGAGTTACTTGCATACACTGTCATAGTTTACCACTGAAGGCTTTACCTCTGTCCTAGAAAGCCTTCTTCTGTACAGCTGCAATATGAAACCTGACAGGAACCAAATAGGCAGTCCCTATTGAAACTTTTCACAGTGGTTTTTTATGGTGTCCCTTTCTGTCTTCCCCCAAACCCCAGTTGGGGACCAGTTAGGTATCCTGAATTGCATTAAGGCAGTATGTGTCCTTTACACTCAGGAGTGATTAGTTTGACCTGGTATCCTAGGACTTCAGAAATGGAAATAAAACCTTGTGGTGGGAATAGTCTGGTTTAGCTTTCTCCTCTTCCTTTCTTGCTCCTACCTTGCACACGCCCTGCTGCAGGCCAGGGATTAAGTTGAAGCTGGAGCTGGAATTCTGACGTGGGACTTAGATCTCATAGACTCTTGCTTGCTCATGTCTTCCTGAGACAGGGAGAGTCTTTCTTTCAAGTTATTTTCAGTTTGGAATTAAAACTACTGAATCACCTGTGTGCTAAGCTTTAAAAAATGTAGTACTATTAAGATTTTGGGAAAAGATTTTCATAGCTGACTCTTAAGTAAGTCATCATTAGAAATGAGAAGTTTTCCACCTTTTTTTTTTCAGATTCATTTTATACGTATAAGTGTATGTACGTATGTATGTACTATGTAAGTATGCTGTGTGCATTCCTGGTGTCTGCAGAAGTCAGAAGAGGACATTGGATCCCTGGAACTAGCATTTCAGATGGTTGTGGGCATCCATGTGAATGCTGGGAACGAACAGCAAATGCCCTTACCTGCTAAGCATGTCTCCAGCCCAGTGTTCAGTACTTCTTGAGGACCATGGATTACCATGGTCTGTTTTTAATATATACTTTCTGGAATTTTGTTGTTTTTATTTTTAAATTTTTATATCTCTTTTATCTGCTTCTAAATATTCCTTTGTATTGCATATTTTTGTACTTGTGAAAGAGACTTTTTTCTTCTTTTTTAAAGTCTTAATGACTACAAGTCTGTATTTTGCTTCCAGTTTCTTCTCTGATACAAACAAACGTTAATTCCATCCACACACTCTGCAGCTCCACCCACTTGTCCCATAAGCACAGCCAGGCTCAGCATCTTTCCGTGGAAACGAGAAGCTGGCTAGACCGTCAGACCGGAGGCTGGAGGGAAGTATGGAATTTAACCAGAAGAGGATCCTGACCTGTACATGAACTCTCCCTGGTCTCCTATTCTCTAGTCTACCTACACATGTGTGTGTGCACACAGGCACATGGAGTCATATACACCTATGCGCATGCACACAACACACACACACACACACACACACACACACACACACACACACCTCCATTTTTTTCCCCAAGGTACTTTTTTAGACCATGTTTTTGGCTTTGATACCTTCTTGAAAATTTAATGCCCTAGTACACTGTATCTGTATGTGTTTTTTCCTTGATACATATGGATGAGATATTTTCACCCTCCAGGAACTGGTGTCTCCCTCTCTGTTGCCCCAGGGAGAATGCCTGCTTAGACTTATGCTAGCGTCAGATGAATAGCTGCAGAGTGAACTGACCAGAGAGTCTGCTGTCTTAGAAGCTCTTCGCATCCGACTGCTAAGGCTAACTAAGGCTTGAGCTTTGTGAGCACACTTATATCAATAACTATACTGTTATACCCACCATGTTTCTTTTAAAACTTGTATTGTGGGGAAAGGGCACTTGCCACGGCTAAGTTAGAGGGCAGCCTTGTTGTTGCCTCTCTCCTCCATCTCATATGGGTTCTGAAAGTCAGACTTCTGTGGCAGATACTTTAAATTCTGAGTTATCTCACCACCCAATGCCAAGATTTATACTGTTCCTTCCCTCTATTCGTATGACACATTCCGGGCTGTATGTTCTCCAGTTTTTGAAGATAGTTTTATTAAAATATGCATACTATAGAACTCAATTTCAAAATTGTATACAAGTTTTAACTTAAATGCTGATTATTGCCCAGTCTGAAGCAAGAGAACCACCAGCAAGAATACTGTCAGGGCAGGCATAGCTGCTCTACAGACCCAGCAGGGAGGGGAGGGCAGGAACCTGCCCTTGAACCACTGTGCTGCTTATTGTCAGTGGCCAAAAGTTTCAGCACACGCCTTCAGTTTGAATAAACTGGCATTTTCACTTTTTATGTGGTGTGTAGTGTGGGAACTCATGACAAGGGAGAGGTAGAGGACTTTTGTTTGTGTGTGCATGTGTATGTGGAGGCAGAGATCGATGTTGAATGTGTATGTTTATGTTGTGTGCATGTGCATGTGAGTCCATGTGCACATGGAGGCCAGAGATGGATGTCAAATGTGTGTGTTTATGTTGTGTGCATAGGTATGCATGCGTGTTTCCACATGTATGTGGAGGTCACAGATTGATGCTGCACGTTTGCCTCAATACCTCTACCTTATTTTTGAGACAGGGTCTCTCATTGAACTTGGCACAAGCTGACTTAGCTGGACTGACTGACCAGGCTAGCCCAGGGCTCTTCCTGTTTCTGCTCCCAGTGCTAGGCTTACAGGCACGTGTTGCCATGCCCAGCTTTTACATGGGCATTGGGGATCCAAACTCAGGTCCTTTACTAGACCATCTCTCAGCCCTATAGAGAGCTTTTTTTAAAAAGGCTTCTTGTAAAACTGCTCCAGGTGGCAGGCACTGGTGCTTACAGAAGGATGAAAGGAGGCTTTTAGTCTGTGACTTTGGTGCCAGCAGCACATCCTTTCCTTTCTAAGAGAGGGGAAGTGGGGGCAAAACGAGAGATTGTTTTAGCTCACAGCTTGAGAGGTTGGGAACATACAGGGACGTATGTCACTTGTGACCTGCTTCCTTTTTACTGTGTCATTCATATCTTCTACTTTTCACCACCTGCCAGTAATGCCACTAAATTACAGATCCATTAAGGGAGTAATGCAGTTGTTCTATCAGAGCCTTCTTGCAGTCTTTCCATCTCAAGAGATTCCTTATAGACACACCCAGAATGCATTGCACCAGTCACCAGTAAAACTGGCAGTCAAGACTTGCCATCACAGGACTTGTATGTTAGGTTGATTTTGCAGTCATTACATCTTTATATTGTCCTTGAACTGTTGACAAGAGGAAATGATATAAGAAAAATAATGTTTTCATTTAAGAGAGGAAAAAAAGTGGGTCCATAGAAGAGGTGTTTTATTGGAGGAGGAAAAAACCTTTCCCTAGAGCATGCTAGGAGAATTCAGATGTGCAAAAAGAAGTCCAGTTGTAGAAAGATTGGGCTAGGTCTGGTCCGAGCGCCAGAAAGGCAGGCATAGAAGCAGATAAAACCAAGGCATTCATGTCCCATCCCAGAGTTGTGAAATAAAGAGCCAACATTTTTCCCAAGTGCTTAAGGAGTATCTTATTAGTCCTTGATTAATCTCACCGAGAGTGCAGATTTTGTTTCTACCTCCATTTTCTCAGTGAAGGATCTTGGGCACTAGGAGGTAACATAGTTTGCTTATGACCACAGGGTTACCACAAAAGCAGCTGCCTCGAACCTTGACTGTCACAGTTGCTCTTGCGTGACCCTCACTGGTTTTTCTTGCATTTCCCCAAGGACCATACATAGATAAAACTTAGAATTAGGGCTTTGTGACTGGATGCCGACTCCAGGGATGGAAGTACATTTCAGTATTCTCTTAAAATGATTGAGCTACATTCTAGCCAAAATGGAATCACTTCTGTGCCAACCCCTGTTTCGGTCCAAAGAGTAGGTATCCGCCTGATCTTGTTGCCACCCAGAACATTTTGCTGTTGACTTTTCTGTTGTTGTTTTGTTGTTTGGGTGGTTGGTTTTTTTGTTTGTTTGTTTGGTTGGTTGGTTTTTTTGTTTTGTTTTTTTTTTTTTTGTCTGTTTTTTGAGACCTTCTTTCAATGCCTCCATGCTGGCCTTGAATTCACTGTCTAACCTACCACATACTGGGATTAAAGGTGTGTACCTCCTTCCACTCTTGGCATGGCTAGTTCTTACATTTGTTAAAGTTACATATTGCCCCCAGAGCTTTGAAATGCTTAAGATCATATGTCTCAGTAGTGGAGCAGATCAGAGATGGACACAAGCACTGGTCTAAGACGCTTACAGTGTAACCAAGGAGAGACAGGTACCTTCCCACACAGTTACAGCAATGGAATGTCGATCAACCTTTAGTCATAAAAATCGTTCTAAGAAGACTTTCTGAGGGGGCGGGGGGAGAGAGAGAGAGTGAGAGTGTGTGTGTGTGTGTGTGTGTGTGTGTGTGTGTGTGTGTGTGTGTGTGTGTGTGTGTAGGCGTTTTCCAAGTTGTCCAAAGGTGATCTATATAACTCATGTACGGGTAGAATCTATGAGGCATCGAAGTGTCTTCAGAGACCTAGAGTAAGTGATTCAACTTTAGATTGAGTAGAATTGTAAGAATGCCAGAAATATCACATTAGGAAGAATTTTTGAAGAAAGTATCAGTTTGTACTTCGCCCACCCTGGAGCATAGGCAGCCTCAGACATGGCCCTGAAATACCACAGTGGAGAAGCAAAGAATAGACATTGATATGGATTGCCACTGGATCAGAGGATGAGGTTCTGGAAGGGCTGTTGTGGAGGATGAGATAAGGTTAAGCTGTGAACATTTTTCTCTCCAAAAATGGAGACGTCTTGATGTCCCATTAATGCTTTAAAAATCCCCTAAGATTGGATTTATGTTGGCCTTTCTTCTCTCATTCCCTGGATTTTATTCCAAATATGATCTTCATTGCATCACTTTGCCAGCGATGCCATAACAAAATGCCACAGGCTGGGTATCTCACACTTCTGATTGATTTGAAGTCTGAGATCAAGATGTGTGTTGGCAGGGTTGCTTTCTTAGGAAGCCTTCTTCTTGGCTTGAGTGAGAGCTGTTTCTTGTTTGTCTTCTCATGGTCTTTTCCTTGTTCATGTCTGTTGAGACCCCCCTCTTTTTATAAGGACATCCATTAGATTGGATTTGGATGGACCCACTGATCAATTTTAACGTAATTGTCTAATACTGACCTTGTCTTGAAATGAAGTCACACTCTG
Source organism: Rattus rattus (assembly GCF_011064425.1). Classification (NCBI taxonomy): domain Eukaryota; kingdom Metazoa; phylum Chordata; class Mammalia; order Rodentia; family Muridae; genus Rattus; species Rattus rattus. The sequence goes on along the minus strand of NC_046158.1, from coordinate 140,378,342 downwards.
AAGTTCTGGGGCCTAGGACTTCAACCTAGGCATTTTGGGGATGGTGTATCAGGCCCATAATCTTTCAGACCCTGACATGAGGAAATTTAGACTGTTGGAGGCTGAAAGAGAGGCAGGATGGTAGCAGTGTTGTAGCCAGTCTATGTGCACCTGTGCAGCGGTGCTGGTCCCACTCTTAAGCATCATCTCATCTCAGAGTTCCTAGTGGGCTCAGGACTGTCCACACAACCCTCACTATCCTGAGAAGAACAGAGCATGAAGGCTGGTGGGCACTTCGAGTGAGGTAATTTCCTAACTTCATTCTCAGTCGGTTTGGGCCAGCACACCACATCCCTTTCTTTCACCATTGAGACCCTTTGGGCAGTGTTACACAGTCTAGCACTCTCCTTATGAGAACAGTTGAATACATAACTTTTAAAGCAAATCATCTCAGTGCATACTCTTTGGGGCAAGAAAACATTTTCTATAGGATTCTAAGGTATTTTGATTTTGAGTTTTAGATGCCACAAAGAGAGATTTAGGAGTAAGGGAGTTTCTGCCACTTCTAAGGCAATACTTTTTTAGTAAAAGAAAAAGAATATGCAAAATGTTTTACATAGTCACTTAAGTTGTTTCATCAAAAATAAAAGGACTCTACTTGAGTTTGTAACTCGCTGAGTTCCCTGGTAACAGGTGAGAGGCTTTGGGGGCCCATGTATGAACAATCTTCTTCGCTTCCCCTAGAGGTACTAATAGGAACTTCTTCTGGAATTAGAACTTTGCGGCTTCTGAGAACCTGTGAGAACGTAATGTGGTGTGTTGGCTCACATTGGCACTCTTGGGAAGTCGCAGCCCACGGGTGTTCGTTCTAGCGCTGCATCCCTCGCACACCCCAGCTGCGCCATTGCCTTCGTGCTCTCCTAATTACAGCCTAGTTAACCGTCAATTAGAATTTTTGCCAGGAGAGTCTGGGTTTAGATGTATTTTAAAACCTTTGAACCAACAGTCCAAGGTAGTTGTAATTTCTCTGTATGTTAATGTGCACATTTGTGTTGTCTATAATTTGCTTGGCAGTTTATTGAAGAATGAGATTCCTTTAATGGATCTTAGTGAGTCTTTGCTAATTCTTTTAGAAAGGACCAAGCTTGTTGTTTGGATCATACTTCTAAAATGCACTGAGAATATTACTTTTCTTTAAAGAAACATAAAAGTCTCTATTTAAGGCCATAACTTTCTTGTCTTCATGGAAAATTAGCTTTCTGGATTGTTCTGCTTTCAGGCATTTTGTTCTACCCTCTGCCTTGCTTTGACTTTACCCTCTTTTTTCTTGGGTATGTATATATGGGGTGTTCATGACTTTTTTTCTTGTTTAAAAACTAAATAGAGGGGGCTAGAGAGATGGCTCAGCGGTTAAGAGCGCTGACTGCTTTTCTAGAGGTCTTGATTCAATTCCCAGTAACCACGTGATGGCTCAAACCATCTGTAATGGGATCTGATGCCCTCTTCTGGTTTACTCACGTAATTTAAAAAAGAAAAAGAAAACAACAAGAACAACTAAATCTCACTCAGAATCTGACTGAGAAAAGTAGTTTTGTTTGTTTTTACCATAAAGGTGCTTTATGTTCTCAAAAGCATTGAATTTAGGTGTCCTCTGAGTCATTGCAGTACGAGAGACTGAAGACTTCCCCAGGCACAATGTTTAGAACAGCTTTCTGGTGGAAATTCTTGCTTGGTTTAGGCGCCCCCCCCCACCACCACCATTTTAATTAGAATTTTTTTGTGTTAGTTTTTATTTTGTTTGTTTTTTTTCCATTGATAATGTACAGCTCATATCCTGTATTTTCAGGGGAGAAAGATAGATGAGGGCCTTATACATTGTCATATCAGGAAGTAGGAGTTAGTTTAGGGAGTCTTAATCACTGCAGTGTAGTTTCAGTCTTTTGGTTGCAAGGAACAGGGATTAAACCTGGCTAGCTTTGAGGAGTGGTATGGGATGATACAGTCGATCAAATTCTATTCTTACACACTTTTGGAGTAGTTTCCTACATTATGCTCTGTCGCTTGATTTTAGGCTTGTACATTTGACTTACTGTGATCCAGTGCTGCTGTGTGGGATAGGCTAAGCAGAGGTCTGTGTGTACTTCTCCAGTAGGTTTGTTCTTGAGTCAGTGCTGTGGCAGCTAGCATGAAAGACAGCGGTTACCGTCCCATCAGCCTGGGCCTCGTGGTGAGACACAGAGCTCAGACTTTATGGCAGACAGCGTTCAGCAGCACCAACCTGACCTAGGTGAGTGAACCTAAGTGAATGTCAAGTTTTTATTTGTATGCGACTGAAATTTTGTGGTCTGATTTTTTTTTTTTTTTTTTTTTTAGTATTATTTTAGCAATAGATGATTAATACCATCATCCTGGGGTGGGAGCAACTCCACGGGAGTTAGTAAGCAGATATTTTTATGGTTTCTAGCATTTTGACATTTACAAGGATTCCTGTGATTTGGCTCTACTCTCCTTTTCTTACTCATTGACTACCTCATCCCATTGGTCTTCTCTGTATGTTCGTTCAACTTTTCTTGTCCATGCCATACTCAAGGCTTGCATAGCTTCTCCAGGCTTAAAGCAGCATTAAACTTCTCTCCTTCCCACTCACAGTACTTCAGCGTTTAGTTCCCTTGGTACATTCTGTTTCAAATGTAAGAGAACGTTTTGCCCAACAGGTACCTTTCTCTCTAGCAATGTCGTGTTCTTGTTGGTTAGTGTGCTTAGTCTTTGGCTGCTGTGATTGACCTATTTTGTTTAAGTAGATAGAGCAGGAGATGTATTGGAAGAAAAGAAATGTCTTTGATGTTTTGAGTGCCTCAAGTGGCTGCCTCAATAATACAAGGGTTCTTTTGCCAGCAGAATTGTAGCATGTGCCAAGAGAAAATGCAAAAGGCTTGTTATAGTCTTTTCTGTATTAAGTGCATAGTGTGCACTACATGCTCGGCATTAACCCTTGTCACAGTCCATGCTGGGCAGTCTCTTCCTTTCAGCATTGGGGGGGGGGCACAATCCATTGTTGTTTTCTACTTCCAAGAGTCCAGCCTTATGGTAAGAGGTCTCAGAATCAGCCCCTCCATAGGAAAGTCTGAGAAGAGACGTCTAGAAAAAAAGAAAACTTCACTCATCCTTAACATTCTGTATTTGTCCCCAAACGAAGAATTGGGGAGAAACAAGTCAGCGTATTGTGATGGTTTATAGAGGAACATGGGCAGCTTAACATTTATTTATAGCAATTTTAAGGCTATGATTGGAATTATTTAAGTATTTATTTAGTTATGTTTTGGGTATAGTAAAAAATGGTACTTTAAAAACATTTACTGAGTCTTTCTTGCTAATAGGTATATATAGTAAGTTGCTAATGGTTTCATTTTTTATTTTCTTCTTCTAACTTCTCGTGGTAATGATGGTAACATTGTTCTGTTATAGAAGGCACATGGTCATGTTATAATGTGGACTCTGCAGCCATACTGCCTATATTTACATCCTACTTTAGCTACTGAATTCGTCAGGATTCTCTAAAGGAACAGAAATAAATCAGTTTATTAGAATGGCTTGTAGGCTGTGGTCCTGACAGAAAGGCCAAGGAGCCTGCAGCTGTACTGACGGTGTGGCTCAGCAGTCCCAGTCTGACGGTGGAATCCTTGACGTAACGTCAGTGAAGGAGTGCCTCAGCATCGGGAGAATAAACTTGCCAGTGCACGTACGTGTGCGTGTGCGTGTGCATGTGCATGTGTGTGTTGCTTTTAACTCCTGAGTGCTAGGATCATTGGAATTACAGATATGCGTCACCTTTCAGCCTTGCTTTGGTTGGGGAGAGATGAGGTACTTGATCTTCCCTTCCAGTCCTTCTGTGGTCTGGCTCTCATTGAGCTCGCGATAGTTCCTACCTCTGTGAGATTATTATGTGCAGTAAAGTTTGCTGCCTTCTGGCATCTTAATTGTTAATAGTGAGTGTTAGGCAACTCTAACCTCAGATTCTTAGAAGCCAAGTTCTTTAAGTAGAAGGGCTTTTAATAAGTGAACACAATCAAAATCTTAGTGTGGATAAATATAGCTACTTCAGTAATAATTAAGGAAGTAACACCTTTGCCTGGAATATTAAAGGCAGAAAGGGAACTGAGCTAATTAATTCTACCTCGCTGGTGGTAATGTTCTTTTTTCTGTTTCCTGGGATAGAATAATCTGTCCTTTTTCCAAAAGATTAAGATCTCAAACAACAACAAACAACAAACAGGTCCCCAGGAGAAACTGATCCCCAGATGACTTTCTCTACAATCAAGTGTATTAGTGTATAGTTTCTTTCCTGTTATATGTTATGTAGTCATTCTTTAGGCATCGTGTGTTGGAGGTGGACTCTTCAGGTTACCTCTCCCCAGTGTTGGGCATTTTGGTTAAGGTCACCCCATTGAATTTTGAGAGTCTCTCATCTTCCAGGTGTCTGGTACTTTCTAGAGTCCCCCTCCCCCCATGTCTCACCCCCAGAGGCTGCATATTTCCATTCATTCTCCTGGTCCTCTGGGCTTCTCTCCTGCCCCCACCCCCATACCAGATCCTGTACCCTTTTCCCTCCCCCTCCCCTCTCCCACCCAGGTCCCTCTTTCTCTGTGCCTCCTGTGATTGTTTTCTTCCCCCTTCTAAGTGGGATTGAAGCATCCTCCCTTAGACCTTCTTGCTTGTTAAACTTCTTATAGTCTGTGGTATATGTGTATCCTAGGTATTCTGTACTTTTTGGCTAATACCACTTATCAGTGAGTACATACCATGCATGTCCTTTTGGGTCTGGGTTACCTCACTCAGGATGATATTTCCTGTTCCATCCATTTGCCTGCAAAACTCATGATATCCTTGTTTTTAATAGTGGAGTAGTATTCTATTGTATAAATAAACTATATTTTTTGTATCCATTCTTCAGTTGAAGGACATCTGGGTTGTTTCCAGCTTCTGGCTATTACAAATAAGGCTGCTATGAACCTAGTGGAGCACATGTCCTTGTTATATGTTGGAGCATCTTTTGGGTATATACCCAGGAGTGGTATAGCTCAGTCTTGATGTAGAACTATTTCCAATTTCCTTAGGAACCCCCAGACTGATTTCCCAGTAAGTTGTACCAACTTGCAATCCCACCAGCAATGGAGGAGTGTTCCTCTTTCTCCACATCCTTGCCAACATGTGCTGTCACCTAAGTTTTTGATCTTAGCCATTCTGACTGGTGTGAGGTAGAATCTCAGGGTCATTTTGATTGGCATTTCCCTGATAAAAATAAGGATGTTGAACATTTCTTTAAGTGCTTCTCAGCCATTCGAGATTCCTCTGTTGAGAATGCTGTTTAGCTCTGAACCCTGTTATTCAATTGGATGATTTGTTTTTTTGTTTTTTGCTTCTTTTTTTGAGATTTAACTTCTTGAGTTCTTTATATATTTTAGATATTAGTCCTCTATTGGATATAGGGTTAGTAAAGACTTTTTTTCCCCAATCTGTAGGTTGCCGATTTGTCCTATTGACTGTGTCTTTTGCCTTACAGAAGCTTCTCAGTTTCATGAGGTCCCATTTATCAGTTGTAGATCTTAGAGCCTGAGCCATTGATGTTCAGGAAATTCCCTCTGTGCCAATGAGTTCGAGGCTCTTTCCCACTTTCTCTTCTGTTTGATTCAGTGTATCTGGTTTTATGTTGAGGCCCTTGATCCACTTGGACTTGAGCTTTGTGCAAAGTGATAAATATAGATCTATTTTCATTCTTCTACATACAGACCACCAATTTAGACCAGCGCCATTTATTGAAGATGCTTTCTTTTTTCCATTGTATCATTTTGGCTTCTTTGTCAAAGATCAAGTGTCCATAGGTGTGTGAGTTTATTTCTGGGTCTTCAGTTTTATTACATTAATCGACCTTTCTGTCTCTGTACCAATACCATGTGGTCTTTATTACTCTTGCTTTGTAGTACAGCTTGATGTCAGGGATGGTGGTGATTCCCCCAGAAGATCTTTTATTGTTGAGCATTGTTTTGCCTATCCTGTTTTTGGTTTTCCATATGAAATTGAAAATTACTCTTTCTATATCTGTGAAAAATTGTATTGGAATTTTGGTGGGGATTGCATTGAATCTATAGATTGCTTTTGGTAAAATGGCCATTTCACTATGTCAGTCCTATCTAAATCCATGAGCATGGGAGATCTTTCCATCTTCTGAGATCTTCATATTCTTTCTTCAGGGATTTGAAGTTCTTGTCATACAGGTCTTTCATTTGCTTGATAAGAGTTACACCAAGATATTTTATACTATTTGTAGCTATTGTGAAGTGTATTGTTTCCCTAATTTCTTTCGCAGCCTGTTTATCATTTGTATAAAGGAAGGCTACTGATTTGTTTGAGTTAATTTTATGTCCCACCACTTTGCTTAAGTTGTTTGTCAGCTGAAGGAGTTCCCTAGTGGAATTTTGGGGGTCGCTTATGTATGCCATCATATCATCTGCAAATAGTGATACTTTGACTTCTTCCTTTCCAATTTGTACCCCCTTGATCTCCTTTTGTCTAATTGCTAGCTAGGACTTCAAGTACTATATTGAATAGATAGGGAAAGAGTGGGAAGCCTTGTCCCTGATTTTAGTGGGATTGTTTCTAGTTTCTCTCCATTAAATTCTCTCCATTTCATTGATTTTTTTTTTTAATTCTTCAGTTTCTGTTGCTGTGTCTCCCTTTTCATTTTTTATTTTGTTAATTAGGATACTGTCTCTGTGCCCTTTAGTTAATTTTTTGACACAGACTCTTTGTGTGTAGGTAGCTACAGCAGTCTGAAACTCAATTATGTAGCCAGTGTTGCCTCAGTTTCCTAAGTGCTGGGATTATACATATGTGCTATCATCTTGAACTGTCTGTAGCTAGTATGTTAATAGGTGTAGCTATAGCACATGCATATGTAGGCATATGTGTCATGATGTGTGCATGAGGTAAGGGCTCTGTGGGGGTCTGTTTCCATCTATCCTGTGGGTCCCAGGGATCTACCTTAAGTCAGTACACTTGGCAGAAATCTCCCTTACCCACTGTGATATCTTACTGGTCCTGACTTAGATGTTGTTTAACTGGTTTTATCTGTGTGTAGTGTTGCTGTTGAAGTAATGTTCCAATGACAGACTTAAATAATCCATTTCCTTTCTCTTGTTAGATGCGATTCTGTTTTTACTTTATTGCTATGAAATGTTAATTCAGGTATAAATAGTGAATAAATTGTGTAGGTGTATTTCATTATAGAAAAGTCACTGCCTTTTCAAGCTCTGTGAATTGTTTGAATTATGTTTGCTTTGTATTAATTTGACAAAAGGTTAAGCCGTATGGATAAGAAAATTATTAGATTGCCAAAAATTCTCAACTGTCATGTTAATCTGTTGATTTGAACAGATGGTAGTTATTGATAGGTATACTAACTATGGAAAAAGACAAGGAAGCCTCCTTGGATCTGATGGTGAAGGAGATTGCTTATGCAGTGTTCCTCACAGTGTGTGTGCATGTAAAATTTAACAAGAAAGGACTTGTGAGATTGATTTTTGTAGATATACTGGATGGGGATGGGCTTAAAATATATTTCTTAATTTTACTTAGACTGATTTTTGGTAATAATTGTTTTAATTAATTTTTTCTCAATAGGAAGAATGTCTTTTAAGTACTTGAATGTTTTTGCTAAAAATGTTTTTACTTCTGACAGAAGTGGATTTCCTGAGTCATCCTCCCACTTCTGTGCAGTCTTCCCTTCTTAGTAAATCTCAGTTGGGCAAAAACTGTCTATCTGACTACCTCTCTACCCATCAGTCAGTTAATTGATCAGTCAGTGAAAGATTTCTTACCCAAAGAGAACACTTAGTTACATAGGGAATGTGTCCTTGTCTCTGTGGAGGATTTATTTACAGATGTGTTTTTTTCTATATACATTTTAAGGACTGAGATCATAGAATTATAGGGCCTTAGAAGAGTGTGGAATCTTCAGGAAAAGAACCTGAGGAAAATTTAAACCTTCATCTCCCAAGTGAAGAAGCAGAGTTGTTTGGTGTTTTGCCATCTCCTTGTGTTGATTCAGTGTTGTTTCGGGCATTTTAGACAACATAAAGGAAGATATGAGACTGCAAATTGGAAAGCATTGGGAGGTCAGTAAAATCATGTAGTTAGCTTGCAACATAGTTTCACATCTGAAATTCTCACATTTGGGAGGCTGAGGCAGGAAGTCAGTCTGAGCTACATAATAAGAGCCACATCTTAAAAAGACAGAAAATGTTTATGTGTGTCTATGCAGAGTAAAAACTATGAAAAATGACTAGCTTTTCTTTATATACATCCATTTGTTCTCATCACACATATCCAATGAGACCAGTCCTCCACTGGCTATGCCTGCCTAAGAGACCATTTTCAAGGCACAGGCCTCACTTGAGAGTCAGCCTTACTATTGCAGGATGATTTGACATTTCAGTGGATCTGATCCCATTGTGCAAAAGGTGCACATGAGTATAGCTCGTGTGTAATCTTGTTTTGGGAAACACCTGGAAATGAGCTAATATATGCCCTACATGCTATCCACTTGAATTTCTGTTACATTGAATTTAACCTTTTCTCGAACTGCCTGCTCTCGTCTTAGGACTTCTATCTCTGAAGAGCTAGACAATGTCCAGTCTTTAGAGAACCTAAATGGTTGCTGAGAGATCTTTAGTTTCAGACTCACAATATTTAGGTTCAGGCCTAAATTCTGTCATTAATTGAAGTTGGGTTAGTTCAGAAAATTAATCTCTGAACAGAATAACTATGCAGTTCACATGGAAAAGATATAACCCATGGGGTAGCAGAGTTCTCTGGGTTTCCTGGGGTAGAGGTAGCCTACAATTACTGGGCAAGCAAGACACAGCTCCCTGGGATCAGGCAGACGGAGGCTAGAACACCATCATAAAGAGAGAGTACAAAGTGCGGTGCACACTGTACACACCAGTGAGACCTTGGAAACATCCTTCAGGGTCCAGCCGAACTGGTGGGTGGAAATGTTGTAGGAGTTGGTGCGCCACTGAAGCCACAGTGTCAGGAGAAAATAAATACGGGGATCCTGGTCGCAACAAAACAACTCTGGGATATAAGCACACAGAAAGAGTCAAGAGACTGCTGTATGATACCTGGGTGCCTGAAATCCTGTGTCTACAGGACTATAGAGAAATGGTTATAAGATCAGGGCTCCAGCAGCCCAGTCCTCCCCTCTTCCCCAATATATTAAGTTCAGAAGTGTTTGTAGTTTTCCTACCACAAGTGACTGTGGTTTCTGCATGCGGCTGGAACAGAACACACCACCACATGTCTCCATTATACTCTACCGGTGACTGGTGACTTTGAGCATAATGTGCAAAACTACAGCACCAGAACCAAAAGGAGAAGCTCCCTTCTTCCTGCAGTGCCCTTCAGCTCTCTTCAGTGACCAGTTAACATCAGAGTCTGCTTCATTGCTACAGAGCTATGCTCTGAAGGATGCTTGGGGCTGAAGGGCAGTAAGGTAATAACCAGTACTAATGCCAGCCACACGAATACCTACTATCCAATCTCCCATCCACTAGGCAGAACCAACCTACATGACAGCCAGGCTAGTGGTTACTTGTGGGGAAAGAATGACCAGGAGTGTGGGTGTTGTTTTCACAGTGATGTTTAGTTTCTGAAGAGCTGCATTCATGTATATTATACTTTAGTAAAAGTTCAAATATGGAACAATTGGATTTAAAAAGTAGAAATGTGGAAACAGTGGAATCCAGTGTAGTATAGATGAAATAAAAATCCAGGCTGTCTCAACCTCTAGGACTTGGGGGAGGTGGTGGAGGCAATGATGCACATATACATGTGTGATGTGGGGTGTGTGTGTGTGTGTGTGTGTGTGTGTGTATTGTATATGTTGGTAGTTGTTCATGCTCGTGGATGTGTATAGAGGCCACAGTGTCTTCCTTCATTACTCCATCTTACTTTTTGAGACAGGTCTCTCTCTGAGCTTGGAGCACACCAATTTGGCTACACTAGCCACCCAAGGAGCTCCAGGAATCCTCCTGTTCCATCCTGCCCTGTGCTAAGTTACAGGTATGCACGGGGCCTAGCTTTTTTGTAGGTCCTGGGATCCGAACTCAGATCCTCATGCTTTGCTGCAGACAGTTTACTGACAGATCCCTCTCCCAGGTTTGTCATTGTCTGCATTTTTGAAGGGCCATTTGAGAGTTTTCTCATTTATATTACCTTTCTGTTAGAATTAAAATTTTAAATTCTGACAACAGTTTATAATTTTTCTGCTATCATACTGTGTGTACGTATGTGAACAGCACATGTATATTTGTACCTGTGAGCTGAGGCATATAAATACTATGTGGTGCTAGCGGAGGTCAGAGGACAAGCTTCTACCTTGTTTGAGACAGTTTCTTAACGTTGGCTGCTTCATATGCTAGACAAGCAGACCTGTGAGCTCCGTGGGATTCTCAGATCTTCACCTCCCACCTTCTCATAGGAATGTGCTTCTGCACCTAGGTTACTTGGTTTCTGGGGATTTGAATTCAGAGCCTCACTCTTGAGCCTTTTTTTTTTTTTTTTTTTTTTTTTTTTTTTTTTGTAGCCACCCAATTATCATTGTTACATTTTGAATCTGATGTCCTAGACCCACTCATGTTTTCAATGTTTGGTTCTTAGTTCTTGGTGCTGTTTGGGGAGTCAGTGAAATCTAGCTAGCAAAAGTAAGTTACTAGGGACAAGCATTTGAATGTTTGCATGGCTTCACCCTCTCTCCACTTCCTGTTCTGTGAGGTGAAAGCTTGTCACACCATCCACCTCTCTGGACTGTTGCTCTACTGTGCCTTCCCTGGCATGCAGCCTTCAGGGAACTTTCAGAGATATACCAGGACCCAAGATAATTGTTCTTTAAGTTGTTTCTGTCAAGTGCTGTGATTACATGGATACAAAGTGACTGACTGGAAAGCTGGTATGGAAAAGTGGAATGGTCACTGACCAAACTGACATGAGCTTTAGCCTGCAGAACTGAGTTTTGAGAGGAATTTTTAAAAGTTTGGAAATGCAAACTAGAAAAGCTGTAGAATTTTATCAGAGCTTTATGGGGGAATTCCGGTGGGAGTTAAGAGAGTCTGAACAATGAAGGCCTAGCTTACAAGGATTCTGTTGGGAATTGGACTCAAGGATTCTGTTGGGAATTGGACTAGGGTTCATTCTTGCTAAATTTTATTATATATGGCTTTGCCGCTGCCCTGAAATTTCGAGTGAAGATGAGTTCAAGGATAATGGACTATAATAATTGGGAAGCAGAGATTTCAGAGTAGCATGGCACTATTGTGGTTGTTACTCGCTGCATTCAGCAACGTTTATAGTGAGAAGTGGGGGAAAACTGAAGCAGAAAGATGTAAAAATGCACAGTTGGCCAGAAAAGCAACACCTTTAAAGTAAACTGACAAAAAGTAGTTATTACAGAGATTAGTGGCTTTAAAGAGAAGCCCTGTGTACCACAGAAAGAGTGCTTTGAGGGACCTTCAAGAATAAGGTATGGCCTCTAACACACCCTAGGATGGAAACCTGCAATTTCATTTGAAAGACTTTGCTTTAAGAAGTGAGTGTTCCTGGGGTGCCCTACTCTTCCCAGATTCTGCTGTTTTAGGCAGTCAGGCTTTGCAGCCATGATCCAAAGGGGCTGAACTTTGCTCAAACAAATGTCAGGACTTGGGGTCATCTATGTGGTGGCCAGGTTGTAGGCATGTAGAATGAAGGAGTTGCTAAGAGGCTTGCACCAAGATTATTAAGGAAAGTCTAAGAGGCCAAGCAGTGTGTAGCAGGGTCAGATTCCCATGAGGAGCCGCAGACGAGACGTGAGGCTGTGAAAGTGAAACCTTAATTGCAGTGGGGTGTCACGGGATGTTGGAGCTGCCAGAAGTGTGGATAATAGAACTGTAGTTCTGTTTTTACTTTTAAATTCTCTTCTGATTTGAGAGTCTACCAGGAATGTAACTGGTGTTTTCTTTGTGACTCTCTTGGCATGAATTCTATTGTTCTCTAGACTAGTTGTCCTAAAAGATGGCACTTTTTATCAGTCTGAACCTTATCGATTGTTACATCTAAGTAAGTATTAGGTGTTGCAAGTCAGTAGTTTGAATAGAAGTTTGTTTATATGTATACTATGAATTTAAAATGAGTGACTAACCATACTAATATGTCTTGTTATGTATATGTATAGTATGCATATTAAGTGATTTACATATAATGGGGATGGAATTAGGAGATGTTAGTGGGTTGGCTTAGGTATACTTAAAGAGGCATTATCTTCTAAAGTTTTGTCAAATTGCCTATAGTTTCTGATTTCAGATGTGGAGAAGCAAATGTTTTGTCTTTAAACTTCCTACTAGGGAGGAGAGTCCTGTTTAGCTGCCCTCTCACCTTCCTCCCAAAGCTGTCTTATTCGCTCCTGGTGGAACTTCATTTTGGGTGAGGTGCAGGACTCACTGTATAGTCCAAACTGTCCTGGAGTCAGTCCATGGCACCCCCATCTGCTCTTTCTAGGGTCACAGGCGTGCACCACCCTGCTTGGCTCTGTAAGAGCCTCACATCATGGAGCTTATATTGTTTGCCTCTTGACCCAGAGCTTATTATAGGTTTCGGGAAAGGAGGAATTGGAAATGAGAGAGGATTGAGAACTGTTCTCGTCATCTGCAATGGCACTTCTGAGCCCCCAAGGCCCAAGGTTAAACAGCTTACAGGAGACTGAAATGTCTGGAATCCATCAGGTAAAAGATGTAAAAGTGTGCAGGTATCAGGATTTTACCTTTGAAGTTGAGGAAATTTGTGTCCGATTCAGAATCTATATTCTCTAAACAAAGACACATTGGGAAAACATTGAGTTTTTAGAAATTGTACTTTAATAGTTGTAGAAATAAGGGCAAAAACAGTCTCTGGCTGAAAAGTCCCCAGATTGGTGGTTATGATTACTGCAAACTCACTTGTGTGTTTCCCTGTTGTCTTGGATCACTTCCAGTTAGATTTTCTTACCAGAAATTGCTCAATAACAATGGTTGAAAAATTCAAAATTATAATGGAAGTCTTTATGAGTTTAAGTGAACAGAATTATAGTTGTATCCCTCAAGTCTTTATCCATGCCTAGCTATCATATGAATTTGTATAAATACTCTTTTGTGTAATGGTATTGGCCAGAGCCATCCAGATTGTCTGAGGTATGTGCTAATGTCTTCCAGTACCATAGTTATTTCAAGCCATCCTAATTGCTTTCTGTTTCCTCTGGGGTTTCCAGGGTGAAACATCCTCTGCCACAGTGCTTTTGGCCACACATCCTAATATTATTTTATTTTCTATTTCTCTCATATATTACATCCCAACCATTCCTCCCCCCAGTCTCCCCAGTTCACTTCCCCTCTCCCCTAAATTCCCCTCTACCTCTCCTCAGATAAGAATAGGCCTCCAACAGACATCAACCAAATACGGCATAGCAAGCAACACAAGGCCAGGCACACACCATCGCATCAGGACTGGACAAGGCAACCCAGTAGGAGGAGAAGGATCCCACAAGTAGGCAAAAAAGTCAGGGACAGCTCCAGATCCCACTCTTAGGATTCCCATATGACACCAAGCTACTCACTCATCCATAACATACACACAGAGGACCTAGGTCAGGCACCCTGATCTCTATGAATCCCAGTTAGTCCTGGTGTGTCCCTGACCCTCTGGCTTCTCTAATCATTCCCTGACGCCTCTGTAAGCCTCTGCGAGCTCTGCCTAGTGTTTGACTGTGGTACTCTACATCTGCTCCCTCAGTTGCTGGATTAAGTCTCTGGTCTCATTGATGACTATTTTGCTAGTCTTCAGTCTCAGGACCCTCTGCAGGCAAGACAAACTGTAGGTTCGAAGATTTTGTGGCTGCGTTAGTGTCCCAGTCCCTCCACTTAAGTAAGACCTTGGCTGGTCACAGAAGATAGCCAATTCAGACCTTATGTCCTCCAGTACTAGGAGTCTTTGCTAGTGTTGTTCCATGGCGTTTCCTAGTCCTCCCTTCCCAAGGAGATCCTTATATTTCCCCTTGTTATCTGGGTCTGTGGACTCTACAGGATTGTCTTGCTTTATAGCTAATATTCACTTATAAGTATGTATATGCCCTGTTTGTCTTTCTGGGTCTGGGTTATCTCACTCAGGACGATTTATGTTCTACTCCCATACATTTGCCTGCAAATTTCATGATGTCATTGTTTTTAACAGCTGAGAAATACTCCATTGTGTAAATGTACTACATTTTCTTTATCCATTCTTCGGTTGGGGACATCTAGGTAGTTTCTATTTTTTAGCTTTTATGAATAAAGCTGCTGTGAACATTGCTGAACAAGTGTCCTTGTGATAGGGTATGTCATCCTTTGGGTATATGTCCAGGAGTGGTATAGCTGGGTCTTGAGATAGATGGATTTCCAGTTTTCTGAAAAACCACCATATTGACTTCCAAAGTGTCTGTACAAGTTTGCACTCCCACCAACAATGGAGGAGTGTTCCCCCTTTCTCACAAACTTGCCTCACGAGCATGCACTGTCATTTGTGGTTTTGATCTTAGCCATTTTGATGGATGTAAAATGGAATCTTAGAGTCATTTCTATTTGTATTTCCCTAATGGCTAAAGATGTTGAATATTTCTTTAAGTGTTTCTCAGTCATTTGAGATTCCACTGTTGAGAATTCTGTTTGATTCTATACCCCATTTTTAAATTGTATTATTTAGTTTGTTGATGTCTAGTTTCTTGATATTAGTCCTCTGTCAGATGGGAAGTTGGTTGACGATCTTTTTGCATTCTGTGGCTGCCGTTTTACCATTGACAGTGTCCTTTGCTTTACAGAAGCTTTTCAGTTTATAAAGTCCCATTTATTATTTGTTGATCTTTAGTGACTGTGCTATTGGTGTTCTATTTAGGAAGTTGTCTCCTGTGACAATGTATTCAAGATTATTCCTCACTTTCTTTTTATCAGGTTTAGTGTTTCTGGTTTTATGCTGAGGTCTTTGACCCACTTGGACTTGAGTTTTGTGCAGGGTGATAGATACGCCATCTATTTGCATTCTTCTTCATGCAGACGATCCAGTTAGACCAGCACTGAAGATGCTTTCTTTTTTCTGTTGTATATTTCTGGCTTCTTTATTAAAAAGTAGGTTTCATAGGTATATGGATTTACGTTTGGGTCTTCAATTTGATTTCATTGGTCAACAGGTCTGTTTTTAATGCCAATACCGTGCACTTTTTTATTACGATAGCTCTGTGGCTGTCGCTTCTGAGATCAGTGATACCTCTGAAAGTTCTTTTATGGCACAGGGTTCTAGCTCTCCTGGGTTTTTTGGTTTTCCATATGAAGTTGAGTGTTGTTCTTTCAAGGTCTATAAGGAACTGTATTGGAATTTTGATGAGGATTGTGTTGAATCTGTAGATTGCTTTTGATAGGATGGCCATTTTTACTATGTTAATACTATTGATCTATCAGCACGGGAGATCTTATTATCTTCTAATACCTTCAATTTCCTTCAAAGAACTTGAACTTTTTATCATATAGGTCTTTATTTCATTTGCTTGATTAGAGTTACCCAAGATACTTTGTATTATTTGTGGCTACTGTAAATCTGGTGGTGTTTTCCTGATGAGTTTCCTCCTGCCTCTGCCTCCTTCAGCAAATCCTACCGGCGTGCGCCACCACAACTGGCTCCTGATGAGTTTCCTGTTTGAGTTTGTAAATAGGAGGTCTGTTGATTTCTTTTTTTTTTGTTGTTTTTTTTTTTTGGTTTTTTTTTTTTTTTTGTTTTTTTTTGATACTTTGACTTTTTCCATTCCTCTTTGCGTCCCCTTGATTTCTGTCAGTTGTCTTAATGCTCTAGCTAGAATTTGAAGGACTAGTTGAATAGGTATGGAGAGAATGGGCAGCCTTGTCTTGTCCCTGATTTTAGTGGAAGAAGCCTACTTGATCATGGAAAGTGATCTTTTTTATGTGTTCTCTGATTTTGTTTTTGAGTATTTTATTTAGTATTTTGCATCAATGTTTATATTTTTATGCAAGAAGAAATACCCTAAATCACTTTACGTTATTTTGTGTAGGTGTAATAGAATAATTTTAAAAATCTATATCGTCATCTGATACCATTTTTTATACAAATTCTATAATTGAAACAGAACCAGGAAGACTTGGTGAGTAGCCCAATTTATGTAGCATCCATATTCAGAACTTAGGTAACGTCACTCCCAAGTCTGTAGATGTTACTGTTCTGCTGATGGCATAAAGAGTTAGGAGACAGGATATAGCACTCTTACTGCTGGGTCCTTCTGAAGCTTGAAGCTGACTGTGTTTGTAAAACCCTTTGTCTTGCCATATGGGATTATCACCTGGATTTTCAGAACTGTGAATATTGAGTGGGCTTAACTATCAGTGGACTGTTTTCCTCAGCTCTGTGTACAAACATGTTCATTCCTGGTTGTTACTGGTTGACCTTATAGTATAGGGTATAAGAACGTGTTCATTCCTGGTTGTTACTGGTTGACCTTATAGTATAGGGAATAAGAACATGTTCATTCCTGGTTGTTACTGGTTGACCTTATAGTATAGGGTATGAGAACAGGAAGGAAGCAAAGGCCCCGAAGGGACCTGGGTAGCTCAGGAAAGGCCTAGTCATTTTTGCTGCTGCCTATAGAAGTGATGTCTGGGGTGTCTGTAACTCCAGCTCCAAGGGATCTGAACCGCTCCGCTGGCCTCTGGGCACTTGCATTCACACGCACTTATCCATACACATAATAAAAAAATAAAAATGAAAACATTTGACCACGTGCACACAGGTATGCTGCATTCAGTTCTGATTATATGAATGTGACATTACTGAAATGTTTCTATGTACTTGTGTTTGACATTTCTGAAAATTTTCTATATACTTGTGTCACATCAAGATTATAAAAAAGAATTCTAGCAACAGAAGACATTGGATAAAGTCAGTAGTGATTAAAAAGCCTGAGGACATTGATCTAATTAGAAAAACCTTGTAATCACAGTCGGTCTACAGCAAACCTCTTATCTGGTACATTAATCCAGTGACAAGCGTTTCCAGGTAACCTGGGTCAGTTCCTGCTTCTGTCTTTACTGCTGCTGATTTTTCCCCATGGACAAGGATTAAAGTCACGACTCTTTGTGCTTATATTACCTACCTGCAGGAGTTATTCTAAACACGGAATGCTTTGAACACTTTTCTTTTGAAGAGTAGTTTTTCAAGATTTATTTTAGTTATTTGTATGTATGCGTGTCTATGGGTGTGTGCACATGAGTGCAGGTACCTGCAGAGATTTCCCTGGAGTTGGAGTTGAAGGCCATTTCAGTCACCCAGGGAGGGTGCTTGGGAACTGAACTTGCATCCTCTCTAAGAGTAACGAGTACTTTTACCTGCTCAGCCTTCTCTCCGGCCCCTAAAGTGGACTTTTAAGTTAATGTCGGTGATAATCATACATTTGGGATGTCCCTCAGTGGTAGATTGTTTGCACAACATGTACAAGACGCTTAACCCTAGCATAGCACATTCACAGGTTGTGTCTAAGCCCTTCAATATATTTGGAATTGGGCTACCTTTAATACAAAATATGACTTCTCACCCATAGATCAAGTACAAGGAAACCTTCAAAGCAGAAAAGCCTTTCTTCACATCACTTTGGATATATTATAGTTGTACAAAAACATGTTCACTAGCTCGTGTGGTTATCTTTGAAGGAAAAGTGTGACCTCTCGTCATCTGAACACCTTTCCTTCCACTGTTGTTGAGCTAGCACAAGCTTAGACGATAATAAAAACAGAACACAAAATATATTATTGAATGTTTAAAAATTAGCTGTTTAAAACAAAGAATTGTAAAATTGAAGAAATTTCACAGAAATAAAGCAAGGGATAGAGCAGGATGAAGGCAGAGAACTATAAGAATGAACATAGTAATAGAATATAAATGAGAACAAATTAGAAGTGTGCCTTGGAATTGGAAGACCCACTATTCATATACAGAGCAGGCATTTATTAGAAAAGTAGGGAGGGAGTTAGGAAGAAATAATACAAGATCTTTCTGGTGGAAAGGACTTAGATTGTAAAAGAATGTGCCAACATTGTAGGAAAAATAGTTTCAAGGCCTATTATTGTGAAGAAAAAAGTGCTTGTGAAGGCTTTCAGAAGGGAAGAAATGCCACCTGCAAATGACCAGGACAGTGCCCTCCAGCTCATGGTTTCCTAGCCAATGAGACATGAAGAGAAGCACTTTTTGACATGAACATCTTAGATACATACCACTCATTCAGATGTTTCCCAGGGGTGAGGGGTTACTGAGCAAATGATGGGATTTGAGGCAGGCAGAGAACATTACCCAGAACCAAGTTCTGAAGGCTCAGATGCCATATACGGAAGGGCGTTGGAAGAATTTTCCAGGCAGAGAAAGCCTGAGCAGGAACCTGAGTGGCCAGGTCCTGTTTAGTATTATTGGATTTAGGATGGAAAATGATGCCAAACCAATAGATATGGACTAGGGTACATGTTGCTTATGCAGGACTCTGCTCTACATTTAAGGGTAAAGGCTATGTTTATGTCCATGGTCTGAAACTTGGAACTTTTTCAAACCTTATCTTTTTCCTGGTCCCTGGCAATCATCTTTATTATGTGGTTGATTGAGGTGATGTATTCTCTCTGGTCAGGGAACACACTCAAAAGCTTGGCAACTGCTATCATCTATGCAGATTTTATCAGGTATTAAGAAGTAATTTAGGACCATTATAAACCTGATTCTTTTTTTTTTTTTCTTTTTCTTTTTCTTTTTTTCGGAGCTGGGGACCGAACCCAGGGCCTTGCACTTGCTAGGCAAGCACTCTACCACTGAGCTAAATCCCCAACCCATAAACCTTATTCTTAATGATGGTCCTCAAATGCTTTAATCTTCCTTGTAGCCCACCATCTACCAGAGGTAGTGGAAAAGAAAGGATTCTGGGGAAGTGGACCTGCTTAGACAGTTTCTTTGATTCAGCTCCCATCTGTGCTGTCTGGTTAACAGGTTAGCAGTGACAGCTTGATCTACTTCCAAACACTTCATGGCTACACCATCAGTCTAGTCGGTAGAGTTGGGATAGCAAACATGAATCAGCAGTAGTGACACAACCTAGCAGAGACAGCTGGGCCTCACCCTCAGCTCGAGTCAGTCAGCATGAGGGATGCCAGACGTTCTCTGCTGTGCCTCTCTCAGGGAAGCAAAGATCCACGAAGACTCCAGATCCGCAAGCATTGCACAGCCAGCTCTACCTGCAAGCCAAGCTCAGCCTCCCTCACTGTCCGTCCAGTCCTATTTATAGCCTCCAAACACCACGTATGCCCCATGGGTCTTGCATTTGTCTCAGCTGTCATCACTCTGCCAATCAGCCCAAGTTCACAGAATTGGCAAGAAACTGAAGCATACCACCAGAAGTTCTCTCTCTCTCTCTCTTTCTCTCTCTCTCTCTCTCTCTCTCTCTCACTCACTCACTCTCGCTCTCGCTCTCGCTCTCTGTGTGTGTGTGTGTGTGTGTGTGTGTGTGTGTGTGTGTGTGTGTGTGTGTGTGTTTCTCTCTATGGAGTCCTGACAAATGCAACTAAACTAAACAATGTAGGGCGGACCAATATATGTATGTTTATAGCAAAGAATCCTTCATCACATGTGCTTTCACATGCTTGCTTTAGTAGAGCATCCTCTCTCCTGTGTCTGCTTCAGTGAAACATTCCTTCTTGAGTCTGCCTTAACCTTTCACTTGTGTCCACTTCAGCTAAACATTCCTTCATGTGTTTGCCCCAGAAAAGAACATCTAATCAACTTTCTAAAGAACCTTAAGTTTCCACTTCAATGGTCCATGTTACCACTAAGGGCCATCTTGGTGTCCTTGATCCTGCTTTGAGGCAGGGGGCCATGTGAATGTCTGTGTCCTGTGTTACCACCAAAGGCCATGTGGATGTTTGTAGTCTGTGTTGCCACCAGGGGCCATGTTGGTGTCCATGGCCCAGCACAGCCTGGGGTCAAGTTGATGTCTGTGGTCCATGCCATAGCCAGAAACTATGTGGAAGTCCACAGCTGCTGACTGTACAAGGCAAGCAAGCTTCTTCCTCGGTGATATCGATGGCTACAGACTCCCAGTTGAGAATGAGAGACATAGAAGACTTCTGTGACAACCTCACTCCCCTTACACCCCCACCCCCAAAGAAATGGCCTAGACAGGAAGCCACTGAATAGAACTTTAAAGACTGTGGCAGGGATGCTGAAGTGTAGCTCTTCACAGTTGGCAGCCTCTGACGGAGGTGTGAGTGGGGAGGACTCCGTCTTCTTTAAGGGCTGGCCACTGGGAATTTGCCTCATGTTGAGTAATGAGCAACATAAACTGGCCGTGGCATCTTTTTCTTCTTTCTCTTTTTCTACGGGATATCACAAGGGTGAGGTAGACCTGGGAGTACTGGGAAGAGAGTATGATAAGGGCACATTGTGTGAAGTTTCCAAATAACGAATAAAAATATTATGTTAAAACAAAACACAAAACCAACGGTACCTACTAAAGCCCTATCATCTGATTTTGTTAGCACAGTGGTACTCAACCTGTGGGTCAGGATCCCTTTGGGGGCTGTCAAACGACTCTTTTGCAAGGATCCCATGCCAGATATCCTGCATATTGGATATTTATATTACAATTCATAACAGTAGCAAAATTACAGTTATGAAGTAGCAATACAAATAATTTTATTGTTGGGGGTCATTACAACATGAGGAACTGTATTAAAGGGTATTAGGAAGATTGAGAACAACTGTGTTAGCATCTCAGGAAAAATATTCTTGGTAGCAGTAAAATGGTAGAGTGAGGGCAATAGACAGACAACACTGAGTGTAGGAGGCCCTTAGGAGGCTATTGCAGACAGGAAGTGATGCCCAAGGCCTTGAGAATAAACCAAAGTGTGTTGGGGAAGAACCACAGGTTCAGGAATTACAAAAAAGTTAGAAGAAAGAGAGACCAAAAAGAGTTTGGGGCTGGGAGGCAGGTTGCAGAACGCCACTCTACAACAGGAACATGGGCATGCAAATAGTGCTTTTGAGGTTAATTTTCAAGACTTGTAGAGGGGATGCCTGTGTGATCCCTAACTAGGACTGGCTGGGATTAGGTTGGGTACAAACAAGACTTGGATTTATAAGTTCACAGTAGTCATTATGTAGTAGAAAAGCTTGGGAGTTTTAATAGAATTTGCAAGAATCTTCGTGGTTTGAGTGGATTAAGTCCTGGAAGTAGTGACATTTGAGAGGAGGGGCCTATAAAGGGAAGCTGAGCTTAATCAGGAAAAAATTTTCAAGAAGCCAGTGGTTAGGAGCACCACTCCTAAGAAGCTGTTTGCAGCTGCCAGCTTCTAGGAGAGAGCTGGAGAGATGGCTCAGCGGTTAAGAGCACTGACTGCTCTTCCAGAGGTCCTGAGTTCAGTTCCCAGCAACCACATGGTGGCTCACAACCATCTGTCATGGGGATTCAGTGCCCTCTTCTGGTGTGTCTGAAGACAGCTACAGTGTACTCACATGAAGTAAAATAAATAAATCTTACAAAAAAAAAAAAACAACAAACCAAAACTCTACATATTATTTTAAAAAAAAAGTCCACTTTCTCCAGTGGAGTGACTGGTTACCTCAACCACACTCCAGACCTCATGTCCACAAGTAGTTGGCCAACACAAAACAGGGCTCGCTCGCTCTCCCTCTCTCTCCCTCTCTCTCCCTCTCTCTCCCCATCTCCTTCTCCCTCTCCCCCTCCTTCTCCCTCCCCCCCTCTTTCTTTTTGAGATAGAAAATATGAAGTTGGAGAGCAAAGAATATGATCAAAGTATACTGTGTGAAATTTTAAAAACATTTGTAATATTTTTAAAGTAGTTTTTTTATGTACAAACACCCCTTCTCTTATCCCACAGAGTTTCTCTGTTAGCACCTTGCATTAATTTGATTGTTTCAAATGATGAGTGAATGTTCCTATGTTAAGTCCAAAGTTTAGAGTATGCACTCTTTGTATCAGACAGTCTCTCCCACACACCGGGGCATAGAGGACAGCAGCGTTAGGGAAGCGCATGACAGAAGGAAGACTTGATGGTGTGTAGAGGGTTTGTTACAGTTGCTACTATTTTGAATTGAACATGTTTCTTTGTTGAAAGAAGAAAGTGGGAAATTAGTGATTTTCACTTAAACTAGGGGAAATGAACCTCTCATTCAACAAATGTTCTTTGAGCATCTCACTACAAGCCCATGAGACTCTAGATCCTAGAAATATAGCATGAGTAAAATGGCTAACTTTCCTGTGCTGTGTATAGAAGACACATGTAGTAACTCATAGCCCAAAAGCAAAATGCCAGAGAGAAACAAGCCTCAAGAAACAGGATTACAGTGAGATGAGAAGTTGAGGAGGGGAGGTACTGTTACTGTTAGACAAGAAAAGACACCTCTGAAGAAGCAGCGAGACTCTGGCATAAAAGGAAGTTAGCTGAGGGATAAGAATTGGACTCTGGCCTTTTGCAAAGTAATACATGTACTAAGCTTGAATTTAATATTCATCTAACAGAAATGCCCCCATCCAATAGGTCTCACCATTCATATTTATTACACACCTAAAGGGTGTAAATTTGTGCTAAAAAATTAGTTTCTTCATTTTAAAATCTTACAACTACCAAAGTTCACCCCCCACCATGGTCATTATACTTTGGTCCTACTTCAAACTGCCTTCCTCCTGGAGACTCTTTGTCAGGGCTGGACTTCCAGGGACTCCTCAGGAGTGCTGCCACCTTACCTGACTTAAGGCTCGTCAGCACTGTAGCTGCCATGTAGTTTGTGTCCACCGTGTAACGGATGCCATAGCTTGCTGTCCTCCTAATCCCTCTGGGTAGATGTCACCATCTGTCAGTCTGTGAAACCTCTGGAAGGGATCTTCATGCCTAATCACTCTCAGACATTGGATTTAAACTCTGATTTTTGACACTTCAAATTTTTGATATTTAATAACACCTGTAATTTGCTTCACACCCAGTGAGGCAGAAGTACCTTTGTCTAGTTTGTTTGTGTCATGAGGGTAAATATGTGATGTCTTCGTTCTTTTTTATTCTGACAGACAGTTCAGTGTACATCATGCCAAGGAGAGGAAAGCAGCAGGGGCACGAAGGCTAGTGATAACACAGCCTCGGCAAATCAGGAGACAGAAGGATGGACACAAGCTAGTGCTTACTTTCTCTATGTTCTGCAGTCAGGATCCCTGCCTAAGGAATGATGCCACCCACAGTTAAGATGGCTCTTCCCACATCAGTTAATGGAATAACAGGCAGGCCCAGAGGCCCATCTTCCAGGTGATCTGAATTCTGCCAACAGTTGACAGCACTAATGACCACAGGTGGAAGGGGAAGCTGAGGGGTCTTAACCACTGGGTCCTCGTTGTGACCAAAATCTAGGTTCTTAAACTGTGTGTGAAGCGGGGGAGGTGCTAAAATATTTGTAGCAGTAAAAACTTTCTGGTGGTTGGGAACCGTGGTTAAGAACACGAACTGTTCCTGCAGAAGATTTGAATTTAGTTCCAAGCACCCAGGTGAGGTAGCTCATAACTGCTTGGGACTCTAGCTCCAGGAAGTCCAACACCTCTGCCTTCTGCGGGAACTACATTCACATGCATCTCACGTACGACGAAGAAAAGTTAATTCAGAATCAAATATATAATGAACCCAGGGTGCTTCTGGCAGTACTCACCCATCTGCAGACCAGCCTCACTGCAGCCTTGGTTTCGAACACAACACACTCATTGTCCCTTGTGCACATCAGCACTTAACACAGTGCCCTTAAACACTACCCCAAACACCTTGGCTAAGACTGAAGACGTTGTAATGCTGTGCTTAAGTGAGGCTTCCTGTACCAGAAGTATAGTGCTTTAACTAAAGAAAACAAAGACTTAACATTTCCCTTTCATCCTTAGCATGTAGAAGAGCTTTGAAGAATTTGAAAAAAATTCACTACTGAAAAGAATTCTTGAGTTAGAGAGAATAATAAAAAAAAATTTTATTGGAACCTGGCACTCATTTTTTCTTAGTGGAAAGAAGGGAACTTTTATGTTGTTTGCTTTTTATGTTATTAGCGATATACCTTTTTGGAGAAGATATTACATGCAGCACTTACGAATTGGGATACAGTGAGGAGAGTCTGAGACTCCTACCAGTTTTCTTGTGATTCAGCAGTTAGTTTTTCCCCAAGACAGATTTCCTGGTTTACATACTGTGAGCTCTTTGAAATGTATAAATTATGTTGTTAATTAAGTGTTGAGATTCTAAAATTACTACTTGATTTGTTCTTTACTGAGTCACGATCTAATCACAACTTCTGAGTGATGGTGACACAGCAGCAGAGACCAAAAACCTTTTCTAATATGTGCAGAAGCACAAGCCATTCCTGGTTCAACTTCGCAGAAAGAGGAGTTCTAGGGTTTTTGTGTGTTTGTTTTGCGTTTTAATGTATGTTATCAGAAAGCCTTTAAAAAAGTAGAGGTAGCATCAAAGAGGATGTTTGTAGATTGTACGGTGCTTAGGAACCACACAGTGTTTTGAAGTGTCTATGATGTTACTAACTACTGTTACTTTATGGGGTGGTAGCATACAGGTTTGTGGCAACCTATAGGGCATCTAGAAATGAACTAACAGTAATGATTTTAAGGGTTCTTTTCAGTGAACTGGAACAGTTAATCCTTGTATTAGTCAGGGTTCTTTAACACAACCTATAGAATGAATCTCATTTATATTTGTATCTGGGATTTTTATATATTTGTGTACAGAAGGTCTGAGAATCCAGTAATTGTTCAGTTCATGAGGCTGGATGTCTCAACTTGTCTTCAGTATACACTGGAATACTGGAAGGGAGGCTCCAAGAGTGAGAGAGTGAGAGAATAAATGAGAGGGAGGGAGGGAGGGAGGGAGGGGGGGGGAGAGAGAGAGAGAGAGAGAGAGAGAGAGAGAGAGAGAGAGAGAGAGAGAGAGAGAGAGAGCAGCAGACAGAGTGAAAGCTTCCTTCTTCCATGTTCTTTATGTAGATTACCAGCAGGTGTGGCCCAGATTAAAGGTGGATCTTCCCACCTCAAAGATTCAGATTAGAAGTGAGTCTTCCTACTTAAAATTAGTTAATTAAGAAAAAAAATCGCCCCACAGGTGTGCCCGGCCATTTGGCTTTTAGTTAATTTTATTAGAGACAAGTTGACAACCAAGAATAATCATCGCACCTGTAGAGTCACATGACCTGCACTGCCTAGTTCAGAGTATAGGCGAGGGAAACACTCGTGCCTCTTCCCAGCCTTCTGACAGAAGCCCAAGACCCTCTGCAGCAGGAGGTGTCTTCCCGCACCCCACCCCTCATCCCTGAGTCATCCTTTACTGCTCAGGCACATCCTTCCCTGCTCCTTTCTTTGTGATTCATTCCTTAAAGTGGGACTGGTGAGTGAAAAGGGTTAGGAGAGTTTAGAGATTTAGGGGCACCTTGCCTGATAGAAAGCTTAAAAAGAAAGTACCATTTAGCCATTAGTGTGGTGAATAGGGCCCTGATAATGCTGGGAATTTGCTTATCTGACCTTGTTTGTGACACCAAATGAAAATTAAGGGATATTTTGTGATCGTATTTGGTTTGGTTTGGTCTCTCTCTTTTTTTTTTTTTTTTCCCTTGGATCAGTTTTTTATATGTTAAATGTAATTTATTGGTGCTGATAGAACTTCTGTATATTTTTAATGATTTCATTTTATTGGGCAGAAATTTTGGTATATATGTCTAGGTTGATAATACCTTTCTTATTAGGGGAAATTAAAAGTTAATTTTAGAATTTGTGGTAACAGATAGAGGCCTTATATCCAAAATATACAAAGAACTCAAAAAAGTTAGACCGAGGGAGACAAATAACCCTATTAAAAATGGGGTTCAGAGCTAAACAAAGAATTCACAGCTGAGGAATGCCGAATGGCTGAGAAACACCTAAAGAAATGTTCAACATCTTTAGTCATCAGGGAAATGCAAATCAAAACAACCCTGAGATTTCACCTCACACCAGTGAGAATGGCTAAGATCAAAAACTCAGGTGACAGCAAATGCTGGCGAGGATGTGGAGAAAGAGGAACACTCCTCCATTGTTGGTGGGATTGCAGACTGGTACAACCATTCTGGAAATCAGTCTGGAGGTTCCTCAGAAAATTGGACATTAAACTGCCTGAGGATCCAGCTATCCCTCTCTTGGGCATATACCCAAAAGATGCCCCAACATATAAAAAAGACACGTGCTCCACTATGTTCATCACAGCCTTATTTATAATAGCCAGAAGCTGGAAAGAACCCAGATGCCCTTCAACAGAGGAATGGATACAGAAAATGTGGTATATCTACACAATGGAATATTACTCAGCTATCAAAAACAACGAGTTTATGAAATTTGTAGGCAAATGGTTGGAACTGGAAAATATCATCCTGAGTGAGCTAACCCAATCACAGAAAGACATACATGGTATGCACTCATTGATAAGTGGCTATTAGCCCAAATGCCTGAATTACCCTAGATATCTAGAACAAATGAAACTCAAGACGGATGATCAAAATGTGAATGCTTCACTCCTTCTTTAAAAGGGGAACAAGAATACCCTTGGCAGGGAAGAGAGAGGCAAAGATTAAAACAGAGACTGAAGGAACATCCATTCAGAGCCTGCCCCACATGTGGCCCATATATATACAGCCACCCAATTAGACAAGATGGATGAAGCAAAGAAGTGCAGAAGTGTAGATCGCTCCTGAGAGACACAGCCAGAATACAGCAAATACAGAGGCGAATGTCAGCAGCAAACCTCTGAACTGAGAATAGGACCCCCGTTGAAGGAATCAGAGAAAGAACTGGAAGAGCTTGAAGGGGCTCGAGACCCTATATGTACAACAATGCCAAGCCACCAGAGCTTCCAGTGACTAAGCCACTACCTAAAGACTATACATGGACTGACCCTGGACTCTGACCTCATAGGTAGCAATGAATATCCTAGTAAGAGCACCAGTGGGGAAGCCCTGGGTCCTGCTAATACTGAACCCCAGTGAACTAGACTGTTATGGGAGGGCGGCAATGGGGAGGGTCGGGAGGGAACACCCATAAGGAAGGAGGGGGGGGGGATGTTTGCCCGGAAACCGGGAAAGGGAATAATACTCGAAATGTATATAAGAAATATTCAAGTTAAAAAAAAAAAAAAAAAAAAAAAGAATTTGTGGTAGTTTGTGAGATAAGTTGAGAATATAGTTTTCTGGAATGCTCAAGAAATACATGGTAGTTAGTGGCTGAGAATTATGATTTTTCTGAGTTTGATAATTTGAAGTTGTATTAAAAGGAAAAAGTGTTAGCATAACTTACCCAGAACTATAATGAAGCTTGCAGAAGAATATTCTTTTTAGGTTTTACCTGCTGTGATTGAGGGTGGTTTCTCTTTCTCTGGGACTGATGGTTGCTTTGGGATGAGTCACTGTGAACCGTCAGCACTGACTCTGACTGACTTGCAAAGCATCATCCGCTAGTGATGAGCCAGTGGTCTGCCTCCCTGCACTGCCTGGCACATAAGCCATTAGCAGATTTCTTTTTTTTTTTTTTGTTCTTTTTTTTCGGAGCTGGGGACCGAACCCAGGGCCTTGCGCTTCCTAGGTAAGCGCTCTACCGCTGAGCTAAATCCCCAGCCCCCATTAGCAGATTTCTTAAATTTTATCTACTCGTGACTCCAGAATACATGTATATAAAATAGGTACATAAGGCAAATTTTACTGATAGTAAATCATAAGGAATTCACTTTAAAGCAGCTTTTGTTATATATACTTTACCTTCTGTAAAGATAAAAAAGCAAATCTGTGTACCAATGAGAAGAATGTATTCATGTATTTTACATAAAGAATTAAATTCTGGCTCAGTATCTAAAAGACACAGAGCATCTTAGGTGTTTTACAAAGGTGGGGTTTTTTGTCTGTATATCTGTGTTTGTGTGTGTGTGTCTGTGTGTGTGTGTGTCTGTGTGTATGTCTATGTATGTCTGTGTGTGTGTGTCTATGTATGTCTGTGTGTGTGTCTGTGTGTGTGTCTATGTATGTCTGTGTGTGTGTGTCTATGTGTGTCTGTGTGTGTGTGTCTGTGTGTGTGTGTGTGTGCACGCGCGCGCACCTATGCAGTGTCTCTGGTTTTTGTTTGTTACTAAGCTTCAGTCTCCAGGCTAACTGCCCACAAGCTTCTGAGGATTCTCCTTTCTCTGCCTCTCATATGCCCAGCTTTCACAGGTCTGGGGATTCAGACTCAGATCATACTGTTTGCGCAGCAAGCGCTTCATCCATTAAGCCATCACCCTAGCCTTTGACCAGTGTTTTGATTTTATAACAGTCATTGCTGAGAATGCTGCTTCACATAAATGCATAGTACAACATGACAGAAACACCTGTGCCCTTATCCCAAGCCAAAATTTACCGAATCACTCTTTTATGAAACTCAAGTTAGCAACTCAAGCAGCAATTTTAAAAATCAAATTCTAAAGTAAAACAGTCCAAAGAGACACTAATGTGATATTTATATGCTGGGAAATAGTAATAGGAAAATACTAGAGTTTTAGTTTTCTATACTGAAGCCGTTGTGCTTCGATAGAAGAAGACGACAACTCTGCATGGCAGTGAGAGCCCCGCAGCATCATAGTTGTGCTGCCTGGGGCCAGAGGTCGTTAGTCGTGCGAGATGAGTGCAGTGCAGAGAACAAATGTGTGCTCCAAACCAAGGTGCGGGAAGTCGTGGGACACAAACAGGCAGACTCTGCCAGGAAACCTGGCTTCATCATACATTTGATTCTAATTTTTGGTAGTTGCCATTCAGAAACCTTTTAATGTTGCCACTTTTTTACCTCCTCATTCATTTACATAACCCTGTATGTCATCATGGTCCACAGCTTAAGAAAATGTACTTCAAAGAAAACTTTTAATTTTAAAAAATAATTGTTGTAGATTGACCAACTGTGGTTATATATATATTTATGAGCTATAAAGTTATGTTAGGATTTATGAATATAAATATAAGTAAATCGAGCCAAGGAACACATACCCAGCATCTCAGATACTTTTTTCTCTTTAAAGGTCTATTAATCCCCACACTTCACATTCATACAGATGTGATTAGTGCTGATGTGATATATGCCTCTGGTAATGTGTTAGGCAATCTCTAACTCTATCCTAGAGCCAGAAGCCAAGAGTCTGTGATCCTCCACTTCCTGTGTGTGCGGATATAGGATCTGCAGGTAGTACTTGTCCCTAGTGATGCACTCAGTCCCCGAGACAGGGCTCTCTGGGCCAGGTTCAGTTGCCAGACTCTTGAGGTTCTCATAAGCCATACTGAGGAAACCTGTATCAGAAAGGCCACTGTGCACCAGATGATGGCGTAAGACCTGAGGAGAATAAATCAGTCTTTACACAAATTCTGAACTATTGCACTATAACTTACCACGTAATGTATTTACATGGGTTTTTTTTTGTTTGTTTTTTTTTGGGGGGGGGTTCTTTTTTTTTGGAGCTGGGGACCAAACCCAGGGCCTTGCGCTTCCTAGGTAAGCGCTCTACCACTGAGCTAAATCCCCAGCCCCTATTTACATGGTTTTAACAACAGAAACAGAAGGAAATGGAAAAGTGTGCTTCCCTACCAGTGTCAACCCGAGACCCACTCTTAGGCAAGATTACTCTAAACCATTGAGCTATCTTTTTATTTCCTGTATTTCTATTATTTTAATTGATTTGTCTGTGGTAAACTTATCCCCCCCCCAAAAAAAAAGAATGAAGGTTAACTGTTTATACTTTCTCCTCATTTCCATCGATAAAGTTATACCGTTTATTTTTATTTCTGGTTTTAGTTACCTGGTAGCTTTGATATTCCAGCATCTTTTATAAATTACCTGATCTCTAAAGACTGTATGTCTTTTTTACTTCACCTCATTCTGAACAATACATTGGGTCTGGTGAGAGCTATGTGTGGACTTAGATGTCTGGGCATAGTTAAACAGTTAATCTGGAGAGAATGTAAATGTTTTATGTGGGATTTATCATAATCTTTGCCTTTTTATGTTTCATAGAAATAAATACTTTCCCTAAGTTGATGAAAATGAAAATACAGAAGAAAGAGAAGCAGGTGAGTGGTCCCATTTCTTTTACACGTTGTGTCTGTTGCTGAAGAGGATAGGCTGTGGCCGCATTTTGACCTCTGATGGTTGCCAGTTTCTTCTGTTCTTTATTCTCCACAGAATTACAGAGCTCTCAGTGACTAGTGCTTGGAAGTTTCCCTTTCGCTTCAGTGATGTCCGTATAGGAGCAGTGTAATTAGACTGAATCAGAACACTAAAAATTAGCCTGGTAGAAACGCTTTCAGAACAGCTCTTCATATTTTTCAGAGTGATGTCACCAATTCTCGATAGTTTACATTTAGTCATTCTTGGATATTTAGTTTGCTAAAAGCATTTTCCCTCTGTGTGTGTGTGTGTGTGTGTGTGTGTGTGTGTGTGTGTGTGTGTGTGTGTGTGTGTGTGTGTGTACATGTACACCTGATGTTTACATGTAGGCGAGTGTGGACTAGCTTATGTATAGTGGTCAGAGGACAAGTTTATGAAGTCACTTCTCTCCTTCCACCTTTCTGGGGAGCTCCTGGGTGTCAAACTTAGACTCAGGTTGTCAGGCAGATTCAACAATCACCTTTACTCGCTGGCCCTAGACGTATTCTTTTAACTATAAACTATTTGTAGCCCGCGTGACTCACTAGTAGTTTATAGAGTTGGTACTGCTGTCTCAGAATACCAGGCAGTACGGCTTTGAGATGGGAGATGTAGAAATGTGCCTCTGCCTCTCACACAGTCTGTCTCTAATACATGGCCTTTCTTTTTATAGAGTTGGATGATAATCTAGAAACTAGGATGGGGGGATTCGGGGGATATGAATTCGGTCTTGCGTTGGGACCCATGCAAGGTAAGCGTTGGGTGGGACTGGCCACTCTTCTCCAGTCTCCTCCTTTGGAATCCTACATAGGGAGAGGTGGGTATCAGAAGGGCTGCCCTCTAGGTGGCCCTTGTTGGGGAGCTTGAGCTGGAGAAATTATTCTCATCTGTGTCGGTTACTCATGGGAAAAGCAATACTTCTGCCTAAACGTTGGATTTCTCTCAGTTGATAGTAAACACCACAGAAAAGTTTTACCTGCCAGGAATTTATCCTAAGATAGACTCTGACAGATGGCCGAATCTGTGTACAAGATCTCCTATTACTCTGTTATGATCAGGAAGATGGGAAAGAACCACACATCTGTAGAGGGTGGTTCTAATGCATTGATTTTTTTTTTCCTTTTATTGGATTTTTACATTTCAAATCTTATCCCCTTTCCCAGTTTCCCCTCCAGAAACCTGCTACCCCCCCCCACCTGCTTCTGTGAGGGTGCTCCTTCACCTCCCCACCTACTCCCTCCAACCTCCCCACCCTGGCATTCCCCTTCACTGGGGCATCGAGCCTTCACAGGACCAAGGGCCTCTCCTCCCATTGATGCCTGACAAGGCTACCCTCTGGTACATATGTGGATGGAGCCGTCCTGTGTTCTCTCAGGGTGGGATTTAGTCTCCGAGGGTCGAGTTGGTTGGTATTGTGTTCTTTCTATGGGGTTGCAAACCCCTTCAGCTACTTCAGTCCTTTCTCTTAACTCCTCCATTGGGTACCCCATTCTCAGTTCAGTTGTTGGCTGCAAGCATCCACCTCTGTATTTTTCAGGCTCTGGCAGAGCCTCTCAGGAGACAGCTATATCAGGCTCCTGTCAGCATGCACTTCTTAGCATCAGCAATATTGTCTGGATTTGGTGTCTGTATATGGGATGGATCCCTAAGTGGGGCAGTCTCTGGATGGCCTTTCCTTCAGTCTCTGCTCACACTTGTCTCCATATTTCTTCCTGTGAGTATTTTTGTTCCCCCTTCTAAGGAGGTCTGAAACATCCACACTTTGGTCTTCCTACTTTTTGAGCTTCATTTGGTTTTGTGACTTGTATCTTGGGTATTCCGAGCTTTTGGGCTAATATCCACTTATTGGTGAGTGTTTACCATGTTACTTCACTCAGAATGATATTTTCTAGTTCATCCATTTGCCTAAGAGTTTCATGAGGTCATTGTTTTTGATAGCTGAGTAGTACTCCATTGTGTAGATGTACCACATTTTCTGTATCCATTCCTCTGTTAAAGGGCATCTGGGTTCTTTCCAGCTTCTGGCTACTATAAAGAAGGCTGCTATGAACATAGTAGAGCACGTGTCCTTGTTATATGTTGGATCTGATGCATTGATTTAATCAGGAATCTGTGTTTACTGACACTCAAGGTCCTTACCCTCAATTAGTTTTTGATCTATCAATAAAGTTGCCAGGAGCCAATGGCTGGGACACTGAGAGTCGCATGGGTAGGACACAGGGAGAATCAGGAGAACTGGAGAGGAAAGGGGGACCAGTCTTGGAGAAAATAAAGCCAACCTCCACTGGCCACTTTTCTGACTGGGCCTGGGGTAGCAGGGGAAGATTTAGGAGTGCCCAGTCACTGAGTTAGCCAAGGCACTTTAAGAATAACTCTGTGTGTGTGTGTGTGTGTGTGTGTGTGTGTGTTCTATTCGAGGATCTGAGTTAGCTCCTGGGCAGGTACTAGAGTTTAACTGGCCAGGAGCACAAAGCAGGCAGCCAAAGCTCTTGCAACGTATATCCATCAGAAAGGAACCATTAACTGCATCGTAGAATATACCCCAAACCCACAAAATTGTTATTTTTAATATGCAGGCAGTCTTAGAGTTCTTAAGGTAATTGTCATGTTTAATTTTTAAGTATTTTGTAAGGTAAGCTATTATGTAGCTTTAGTCAGTTATTTTAAGCTTCTGTGTAGTAACAATGAGCAGAGTGGGATTTTTGTTGTTGTTTGAGAGAGTTCTGTTTGGTGTCTGTCTGCATTCTAGTCTTGATAAATAAGTGCAGGTTTGCTTTGTAGTCTAGGCTGGTGTCGAACTTGAGATTAGAGACTGTCAGCCTCCTGAGTGCTGAGACTATAGAGTTACCCTGCTGTACTTTGCTGCAGATTGGGAATTTTATTTGAAAATTACTGTTAGCTGTATCCGGGTCAAGTTACATAAATAGGAGGAACTGATCCTGTTCCTTTTGTCAGTATTTGGCATTGGGTCACATGGACTATTGACCTACAAGAAATTGCAGGGCATGAAATGAAAAGTGAATGCTGGAGCCAAAACACTCTAATCATACAGTTTAGGGATGGCTAGAAAGGGTTTGGTCTTCATAGAATGAGATTGAAATTCCTACTGGACCACTTAGGATCTCAGAGCAAGTTCAGCCTCATTTTTCACAGTGTAGAAAAGGATTAAATGAGATAGTTAAATACTTAGTATTTGGTATATGAAAGCAAGAAAATCTTTACTTTTACCATGATTCTGAAATGTTAGAAGCAACACAAAATAGTAGGCTTGGGTTATAGCTCAGAGGTGGATGGAGATTTGCTTGGCTTGGATAATCTCCAGCATTGGAGAAAGAAGCAAGGGGAAGGTAAAACCTGTTTTAAAAATAACATCCATTCTTTAAAAAAAAAAAAAAAAACTTCATTCCATTGAAGAAAAATGCACATAAATGCATTCTGATCTTTAAATTTTCTCATTTCCTTGTTCAGAATTTTATCAAGGAAAATTAAAATGAGATGACAGATTTTTTTTACAATTTAATCAAAATTTAGCTATAAATAATCATGCTTCTTATTAACCAGAAGGGACTTAACAGGTGGCATGCCAATAATAAAGGCTTTAAAAATTGACTTTGTGTTGCCAAAGGAAATGTTGCAACAACAACAACAACAAAAAAGACTGTGAAAAAGGAATCCCTTACAATCTTTTTATCCGTGTTGATGAAAATGACCAGACTGCCTCTAAGAAGCGTGTGGAGTTTAATTACTAAGATTACCAAACAGTAGTAGGCAGACAAAAGTTAGCTAGCAAAATAAGGTGTGAATTGTAACTATTAGAGCCCAGCTTTTTAGAGTTGAATTAACTTCTTAAGGGGACACAGCCTCATCTCACTGAAAACAGACCTGTGCTGATACTTCTTTTAGTCTCCTTGTTTGATACTAGGAAGTATAAAGTATGACAAACATGAGACTTGGTATACAAATAGTAAGGGTTAAAAGCGTACTTTAGTAATCTTGATCAATAATCCAGTTTAAAAGCGTAATACTGAAACTTGGAGCTATAACCAGGAGATAATATAAACCTGGTAACTTCGGGAGGACCTTGCTTCTGTGAACAGATACTGAGCAGGCATAGCTGCCATTTTCCGTCCTTGAGAAAGCACGAGCTGACGGATTGGAAAGAGTGATTCAGAGAGTGGTGGGAAGTGCAGACCTTGAGACCATTAGACCAGGTTTCTCCCTTGGATGAATGTAGACATGACTTATTCAGTAAACAAATATTGCTGAATTTTCCACATTCCTGCAAGAAATATTTAAGTTCTACTTCAGGCCAGATGCAGCAGTGACTGAAATGTTCTTCTAAAGAAGTGTCTAGTCTGACTACAGAGAGGCAGTGGAGAATGGCACCTGAGTCAGGAGAACCAGGAGTTTACAATGTGGATGGCAGGGTAGTGGTCTAGTATTGAAATGTAGAAACATAGGTAATATCAGCCCCACCAAAGAACTTAAGAGTATTTTAGAAAGAACAGAGCCTCTGGGGTCAGCCAAGTTGCGTCCAAGAACTGGACAAGCAAAGGCAGGTTCAGGAAGTACCTAGGAGTGAGGGACAAAAGGAAGGCCTAGAGTGGAGTGCTCAGTTTCTGTGGTGGCACAAGGTGGACTAGAGGTGAATATAATGAATTTAGATGGCTGCTGTGTTGCTAGCCCAGCTTGTCTGTGTCCTCTTGGAGGGAAAAAGGTGAGCTCAGATCTCTAGGAAAGTGTTTACCACCAGAACTGAATGCTGAATCATAAACCTTGGTTGAAAATAGTGAGTAAGGAAGACTACAGCGTTGATAATGTGGGTTAGTAAACAGTTGATGGTGAGACTTTTCAGCATCATCTGGCAGAGAGCAGGGGTGACGCCAGGCAGAACTTCGTTGGTTTGCAGGAAGACCCTTTTTAGCATTTCAGTTTAGCAGTTTAAAACATTGTCTTCATGAGTCAAAAGGACTTAAAATGGACTTTCTCTAATTCCTTCCTCTAAGCACCAAATTCTGCCTTTGGGTCATAATACCCACCCCCACACCCCAACATACACACATGCACAACACAATCATTCTATTGGTTTTGTATTTGAAATATACACTTGAGGCCAGAGTAAAGGCCTGACTAATCAAAGAAGGCTGACTCATTGCCTCTCAGGTACATGAATGAGGCAGGACACTCTAGCACCAGAGTGAAGACTTCTGGGCCTCTTGAGAGGGAGGTAGAGTGTGTCTGTTGAGGGACTCACTGACAAGAGTGGACCAAGTTGGCCCTCTTCAGCTGCTTGGCTCTCCTGATCTCTTTGGCTTGGCTTCTCTGTCCTCACTACTCTTATTCCCTCTTGCTGCCTGGGCCAGTTTTCTGTAGATCTTCTTCACTCCAGTACCTCTACCTCCACTATCCTCCATCCCATATGGACACCAGTTTCCTAGGGAAAAGGTTATCTATCAGCTTCCTCTTTATTAGTATATACACATGTATACATACATACATCATGTGTAAATTTTTCTTTTAACCTAGGCTTTTTCCTGTGATAATGGGCTAAATGGACTTCTCTTAATTTGAGAACCATTGCCTTGGACCATAATCTTTTCATTTATATTTAAACCTTTTTAATTACAATAAATGCAGTTCTTGTAGATATAACTATTTTTCAAGGAGTGCTGTGGGTTAATGAGCTTAGATCAAAGGAACGCCACTTGTTCGTTTGTTTGTTTGATTGTTTGTTTGTTTTGGTTTTAACAGCCCCTTTCCTTTCTGTTTATACTCTGTTCCTAGACTCTTACCCCTATTTAAGTTGCTGGGATGAAGCAAATTATTGTTGGTCCCTTATGGTCTACGGTCTCTAGAGCTGTTCCTGTTAGAGCCGTGTCACAGTGGAGATACTGACATAGGATTCAAGTTCCCAACAAAAAAAATGCTTCCATGTATTACCAACCCCAAAATTTAAATTTAAATTTAATTTAATTTTAATAATACTTGCCTCTTCCCCTTTCAACATCAAATAATTGTGCTCTTTCCCTTTAGAAAGCACCAGCTCTGTCACTTAAGGTGTTTAGCCTTGGCAACTTGTTTTCTCTCTTACCTGTACATTGGTGTGTGTAGGGGTGGGTCGGGGGGTTGTTCCTGCATAACCATCTATGATTCCTGGTAGTGGGACTTTTTTTTTTTTTTTTTGGTTCTTTTTTTTGGAGCTGGGGACCGAACCCAGGGCCTTGTGCTTCCTAGGTAAGCGCTCTACCACTGAGCTAAATCCCCAGCCCCGGTAGTGGGACTTTGTAGATAGCAGGTAGGTGTATATTTAGTTTAGTAAAGACTACCTGACCTTTCCCAAAGTAGTGTATATACTCATATTTAACATGTTTAATCAAGTCTCATCTGGATGGCCTGGTGACCTAATAACCTGGTCTGGCTCCCTGGGAGGTCATGAAAATACATATTAGTGTTTGTCAGATTTCAAATCCACAGTCCTCCACTTACTAGCTGTATGGTCAGGGCACATTCCTTACAATCACCAATTCTCCACAGCGCCCTCTGCAGACTGGGCATCTTCATAGTGACCTTGTTAGATGGTTGTAGAGGTTAGAGGTCAGTCCCTGTGCCTTATGTCATCTTAGTATCTCTGTATGACCTTATGTGCTGA
The DNA here is from genome assembly GCF_011064425.1 of Rattus rattus. NCBI lineage: Eukaryota > Metazoa > Chordata > Mammalia > Rodentia > Muridae > Rattus > Rattus rattus. Next base: position 140,341,368 of record NC_046158.1, on the reverse strand, counting down.
ATGTCAGCAGCTGCTGTAGATATTTTCTATGGATTTAATTCTCTTTGCTACTGCCCGCTTCCGTCTTTGGAAAGCCTTCTGCATGAACACAGAGACCTAGTCATGACGGTCTCACTGACCTAGAACAAGCTATTTTGATGAAATTCGGTCTTTTAGGCTTTGAAAGTCTTTAATAAGCAAATTACTTTTCAATTTATGCCCCTTAAAATGTATTTTATTTTCATACATACATAATGGTTATTGATCAAAGTCTCCTCCATTATTCTCTCTTATCCCTTCCCCATCCCATCAAATCTAAAGTCCTCCTCCTATATCAAGTATGTCTTTTTTTTCCTCTTTTAAGTTAGGATTGCCTGAGTGAGTATGGATATGAGTTCATTTACTTGAGGCTCCCCATCCCTCCAGCAGCCATTAACTGTTTTGTCTACAGCTCCTGGGGAGAGAGTGGGACTTCTCCAGGCAGGGAGCTACCACTGCTGTGAATTCATGGGTACAGCCACTGTGTCATGTCCAGAAGATTGTTGTTTTGTGTTATTCTTCTCCATCCTCCAACTCTTAAATTGTTTCTACTCCCTTTTCTGAGCTCTTTCGCGAGCCTCACAGGAGGTGATATGTTCTGTTAGGACTGAATACTTAACAGTCCTAGTTTACCCATTGTTGCACACTAAGGAAACTTGATCTCTAAAGGCCAGGTGTCTATGGCATGGAATTCATTAATACTCCCAGGACGAGTACATAGCGTCTTCCATTCCTTTCTTAAAACTCTGAGTCTTGTAAGAACAGCTGTTGTCCCCCAGGAGTTAGGATAGTTTATTAGCAGGACTTCGCTTATTGTAAAGATCCAAAAGAAAAACCTTTCTTTGCTGTTTTTCTCCAGTGATCTCAATATAGGTAGGTGTCATGCTGTGAGCCTCAGACTGGGAGAGGGCACTAGAAAAAGCAGACAGGGTAACATGAGGCCAAGTTTACAATGTTTTTATTCCCAGTGTAGGCCAGGAAGTGTGGGTACAGCTTGGGGAAGCAACACACTAGAGGGAAACCACACAACCTGGGCAAGTGTTTGTGGTTTATAACTTGCCAGGCCTTTTAATAGGAGAGTAAGCATTCACAAATGGTCCTGTTTCTAAACTATTACCACAGTGCAATTTTACCATCTTCCTAGAAAGCTGACTCATCTGGGCTCCCCTAGGTCATTCTTTGTTCTAAATTAAGGAATGAGTGCTGCCCCTGGAGCTAGTACCCACATTATTATCAGACCATTGCCAACTTACTGGTTATAAAATGGCAAGTACTTTTTGAAATACCAGACTGAAAGTATGAGATGAAACTTCTACCTCCAAAGAATTATTTCCCTAAAATTGTTCTCTGAGAGACTGCATACATTTGATTGTACTCAGAAATGGTTACCTTAGCTCCTGTGACATATTTCTTCTGGTATTTGTCACAGCAAAGTTTCCTCCTATGTGGGTAGTTTGATTTTTTAAGTGGTCAAAGGTATTTGGGATTGCATCAAGAAGCATTCAATGACTTGTATAACAGGCCTAGTTTTACTTACTGTTAAAAGTAAAACTGTGGGCCAGCAAGATGGCTCAGCAGATAAAGGCACTTGACACCAATGCTGACAATCTGAGTTCAGTCCCCAGGACCTACATTCCCACAAGTTGCACTCTGACCTGTGTGCCTGTGTACAGGGATACACAAAAGAGTAAACGTTTTAAAAAGATAAAACTTGGAGTGATCATACTTGTTCAGTCAGACCTCCACAGTGCTGATGCTTCTGGGTGACTGATGAGAATGGGTTTTGAGAGGTGAAGTGGTGCAAGCATCTGTCTTCTCGCCCCAGGAACTTACCTTGGTTCACAGTCAGGAGGTCTCATCACACTTGCATCAGCAGCAGTGTGTGAGCATGGTAAATCCCAACGCAGAGCTCCGCAGTGTGTGAGCATGGTAAATCAGCAGAGCTGCAGTGTGAGCATGGTAAATCCCAACGCAGAGCTCCGCAGTGTGTGAGCATGGTAAATCCCAACGCAGAGCTCCGCAGTGTGTGAGCATGGTAAATCCCGACGCAGAGCTCCGCAGTATGCCTAGGATTTGATGGCATCTGGAGGGTTGTTTTTTCGTTTTGTTGTTGTTGTTGTTTGATTTGTTTTTGTAGAGAACTATCGTAGACATACCTGTTTTAGGTAGAATACTAAAAACAATCTCAGATTTCCTCAGAGAGAAAAAGCCTTCAGGTTTTATATACTAATTATGTACTAAAATAAGAATTTGTGTGTGCGATATGTTTGTGTAGGTGTGCATGCCATGGTGCTTGTATGAAAGTTGCAGGTCAGTTGGTTTTCACCTTTTACAGAGTCTTCTCAACTTTACAAGAGCTCTGGGGTTGAACATGGCTCCTAGGTTAAACACAGACATCTTTGCCTGTAAGCTGTCTCACCGGCTCACATGCTGACTTGTGACATGTTATCAGCACCATGCTACTGACGCATAGGTCACAGCTGGCTGTGTCCTGCTTGCTACTGTGTCCCAGGGCCTAGTATACTAGAACTAACACTTAGTAGTAACTCAAGTAATCACTTCTCACTGACTAAATCTGTCTTCACACCTAATAGTACACTTTGTGTGCAGCAGTGAGAGAGTAATGTGCTTGCTTTCTCTTTCACAGTTGTCCAAGTTAAGAGCTTTGAATCACTCCCCAATGTCGGATGCCTCCGTTAACTTTGACTACAAATCACCATCACCATTCGATTGCAGTCCTGATCAGGGAGAGAACATTGAAGAAGCTGCCAATCATTGTCTGCCCCAGAAGGACTTCTATACTACTGAAGAGGAAGCTGACACCCTTTTTTCTAGGAAGTTGATGTCCCATAATGGGATGGAGGATAATGGAGGCAGAGGTACTGGAGTAAAGAAGAAACGGAAGAAAAAGGAGCCAGGGGAGCAAGAGGGGACAAAGGGTAGCAAGGACAGGGAGCCTAAGCCAAAGAGGAAACGAGAACCTAAAGAGCCAAAAGAACCCAGAAGGGCCAAGGAGCCCAAGGAGGCCAAGCAGAAAGACGGCGTGAAGAAGCCCCGGAAGCCCCGGGAGGCCTCCGGTACCAAGGAGGGTAAAGAGAAGAGGAGCTGCACTGACTATGGATCCAGGACAAAGTCCAAGAAGGCCAGGTGTGTACTCTGCTCCTTGCCCTTTTCTTTCCTTCACGGCGCTGCTCTCCTCTCCTGTTAGCCCAACCCCTAGGCCTGACCTGACTGTGCTTCTGCTGGCCCAAGCTGTGTGCTGTATTTCCATAACCTCTGCCATTAATGGCAGGTGGTGTGCTCTAATTTCTAACTGTTTTCTAATTCTAATTTCCAAAGTCAAACTTCAAAAAACACTTTGCTTTTAGGGAATTCTAAGAATTGCTAACCTTCTTCAGATTCCAATAGTCCTTTTTAGTCTGTGTTCCTAATACTTAGCATTCTTCCTATGGTGACTGGTATCCTACCTCAGGTCTAGGTGTACTTTTTGCATGCCTTGTGCTTATGTTCTTTATGACCTGTTAGTGGTCAACCAGAAATGAAGCCTGTCTCACCTCCTGGTCATAAAATTTCTTCGTGTTCAGTTTGTTTCTAAAAGAATTTAAGCCAGGCAGTAGTGACACATGCCTTGAGTCCCAGCACTTAGTAAATGAATCTGTTGAGTCTGAGGCCAGCCTAGTTACAGAGTGAGTTCTAGGATAGCCAGGGCCACACAGAGAAACCCTGTCTCCAAAAAACAAATGAAATAAACTACAACAGCAACAAAGTTTAAATGTTAACTTGTCTACAATATACTACATAGGACATCCTAGATCTGATAGCAAGGATACTTAGACAGCAGTGGTATAGACATAGCTTCAGGAGTCAGTGGTATGGTAGTCTGGCAGGGCCATAGGCAGACAGAACTCTATGTACAAGAGAACTAACTTTCCTCCCAGACTCTACACTCTGTCGCAAGGCCATTTCTGATCTAATTTTCTAGTTCAGTGTCTGGCACAGTCCCTGACCCACCCTTCCGTAGCTGCTGGAGCAATGCTGAATAAATGAGGCCAGAGGAGAACATGATGACTTGTGTAGGTCAGAGGCCTAGGTGCAGACTCACCATATAGTGGGTGGGCAACAGGAGAGAACATGTAGCAGCTGCACTCCTCACACAGAGAAGTTAATATTTGCTCTATACAGCTGTGATATCTTTTTCAGGTTATTTCTGCATAGCATCACATTTAGACTTTCTGAACAAATATAAACAAAAGAATGCATATGCCTTAACTCAAAGAACTTAAGTTTCTGAAGTCTAATTCAGAGGCAAGCTGTCTGTCTCTCTTTGCTGTCAGACCATGAAGTCTTAGAGGTTGATGTGAGTGTTGAGAACATAGCATACTGTTGTTTGTATTATGCTCCTATGTGATAGGTTACCACATACCTCTCCGTCTTGGGTCAGAACACGGAGGTGTTTTATAAAGTATTTGAAGTGCAATTTCAAGTTTGCTTTGTGACTAGTTTCCTTTTCAGAAGGAGAGTTTATCAGGACCAGATGGATAATTCTTAATCCAAATGTAAATGTTCTTCATAATGTTCACTCCCACAGGGATTTCATTTTTATCTGTCCAGAAGACTTAAGTGTAGAATGGTCCCAGGGATGCAGCTGGCAGAGTAGTTATAAAATACTGTCCACCTTAGAAGACCAAGAAGGGCAGGCGAAGTCAGTGTTCAGACCAGTGAAAATCTTAGAGGCTTTATTTCTCATTTAGCGTTGGAAGGATACTCTGATCTCCAATATGTGGTTAGGGTGGCATAGTAATTTTTGCTTCTGCCAATCATTTCCCTTGTATATTGTTTTGGGGAACTTACTTTTTTTTTTTTTTAAAGGTAAAGGGGATATTTGAAAAAGGAAAATCAGATTAGTAGAGTTACTTATTTTAGTCTTATAGAGAACTGCAGTGAATCATGAGTTCTTGAGAATTGGGGTAACTAGAGAAGCTGTCCTCTGGCTTGGAGGACAGTACAGAACGTATCTGAACTCACCCACATTCTGGTGGTCTCTGATGTTCACATTTTATTGACTTCTCCTTAAAGTTCACACTGATACTATATATGATATAAAACAAGTTCTTGATATGTAAACATTGTAATAAATTCTACTTTAGGAAAATAGGTAGTTGTTTCATGAAACAAAATCGAATATCAACTGTAGAGGCAAAGTCAAGATTCTGACCAGTGAAGACCTTCCAGCATTAAGGAGTGTGGAGGAGTATGGTTTTGATGTAATTAAGTGAATAAGTGACTTTGTTAGAGATGTTCTTATCCTTTTGCAGGCTGTTAACATGGAGGACAGTGAACGCTTGAGCTTTAGAAATCCAAGAGATGTTCCTTGGGAGGAGAATGGCAGGTAGTAAGGGTGGCCATCTCTTTAGAAATATGGACCTAGGCTTGGTCTGTCTGTACTTCAGGACTGTATGCCACTAACTTGTAGTTATATTCTTCTGTGTAGCTCAGATAGGGCTTTCAACTATTGAACCTTTGATTTCTTTTGTATCTTTGTAAAATTATTTCAGTTCCCTTAATTAATGATTCCAGTCAACCAGTTTTTAGTTATGATGCCATATTGATGTGGGTGAATTTCTGTGAATTTGAGGCTAGCCTGGTCTACAGGGTGAGTTCCAGAGCAGCCAGAGCTACACAGAGAAACCCTGTCTCAAACAAACAAACAAACAAACAAACAAACAGAAGTTAGTAATTAAGGTGTATGTGTGGAGGGGTGGTGGTTAATTTTGGAAATTGGCTCAAGTACTTGTTTTTATTTAAGCAGTTATTGATTTTAACCCTGGGTAATAAAATGACTCACTGGTTACCTGGATTACTGCAGGAGTCTGGCCACTGATTTATAGACTTTTAGCCTCTTCTCCTTCAGTCCTTACTACTACAACCAGCCACTCTTTCTGAAGCATTGCTCTTGCCTCATCAACGTCAGTAATATTAGTGTTAAATCAAACCCCTTCTCCTCTGTCTGGATTCTAAGTCAGCTGAGGAATAGCCAACAAAGATGGAGATGCAGTGATTAGCTTTATTATTGATTAACTGGGTCAAAGAACTCACATTGCTTTGTGACTGGAATCAGGCAGGACCAAGGGCTCCCCCTTCCACTGGTGCCCTTACTAGGCTATTCATTGCTACCTATGAGGTTGGAGCCCAGGGTCAGTCCATGTATAGTCTTTGGGTAGTGGCTTAGTCCCTGGAAGCTCTGGTTGCTTGGCATTGTTGTTCATATGGGGTCTCAAGCCCCTTCAAGCTTTTCCAGTCCTTTCTCTGATTCCTTCAATGGGGGTCCCATTCTCAGTTCAGTGGTTTGCTGCTGGCATTCGCCTATGTATTTGCTGTACTCTGGCTGTGTCTCTCAGGAGAGATCTACATCCGGTTCCTGTCAGCCTGCACTTCTTTGCTTCATCCATCTTATCTAATTTGGTGGCTGTATATGTATGGGCTACATGTGGGGCAGGCTCTGAATGGGTGTTCCTTTTGCCTCTCTTCTAAACTTTGCCTCCCAATTCCCTCCCAAGTGGAGATATCTTAAATACCACTGTCATGTGACTTATGAATAAGAAACTTTCAGAAAACAATTTATGAAAATTTAAAGCATCATCACCTGAATCTAGGCATTATGGCTTATGCCTGTAACTCTAGGACTTGGGAAACCGAGGCAGGAAGCTTACCAGGCAAGCCTGCTTTACATAGTAAGACATGGCACTTTAAAAAAGTGCCCAAATTAAAAATTAAGCAATAGTCCCCAGCTCCGAAAAAAAGAAAAAAAAATTAAGCAATAACAACAAAATACATTGAGTGCAAAGAGGTATAAGAGAGTTATGTGAAGATCTGAATTTACTGATTTTGTGGCCAAGATTTTAGTAGCGTTGCTTAAACAGTCAAAAGTGACTGTGAGGGTCTGAGTTAGGTTGTTGTCAGGAGGAGGATGGGGCATAGAACTGCCTTCACTGAACGTTTGAAACCCTTCTATAAACTAAGTGTCTGTTTTCAGCTGCTTTTGGTTGGTAAGGACTGTGTCTTCATCTTAGAAGTTTGTGACTCCTTCCAGTTTTATTGTATTGTCGCCAGCTTATGCTGGTCTTTGTTTCCGTGGTGCAGATTTAACAGTTAGAGCCTCCAAGGCAGCACAGAGCTGGCTCCATTTTGTCTACAGCAGATTGCATCTGTACCAAAACAAGTGCCTTTTAACCAGTGTCCTTATTTTCTGTGCCAAATCCATTCTCTATTTATAGATGAATTAAATGTGGGTACTATGGAAGTTGAATGAAATGTGCAAACGAGCCTTTTCAGGGTAGTATCTGTATTTTGGCAACATACTTCTGGGAGTATCAAAGCCTGAGGGGATGCTGGGTTGAGCCTCTTCTCTTAGGAGCTGTTTCTCCAGTGGAATAATGGTCCTGTGCTGGAGTCCTCAGCTTCTGACGTCAGTGGATGCTGTGAGCAGAGGCTGGGGCTGTCCTTGGTGTCATGATTGTAACCCATTCTTGTCTGTTATGGCTGTAGTTGCCACTGCACCATCACTGCATGGTGGGTTTGAGTTCTTTTAAATGGGATGAACAACTTCTTTGAAATAATGTGCTTTGATTGGTAATCTCTTTCAGTACCTCAAATGGATGGACACAGTGTGATGTAAGACCTGAATCGTGTGGCCCTGACACATCATGTGTCCTCTCATCCACTAACCCTTAACACATGCTTCTCAAAACACCTAGGAGCCGAGGTTAGGGGAGCTATATAAGAAATCCTGTCTATCCAGTACTTATTTTGTGTCTGTTTGGAAAGCCATTTAATAAAAACTACAGAAACTAAAGATTCCCCAAAAATCTTAGTTCATGAAGCCATGTAGAACACAAGAGAGATAGGTTTAGAATTTGGTATAGTTTGTGTGTTGGTAGTTCCTTGTATATTATAAATGCCTAGTGGGTGTTTTCTTATAGTAGATAGATATTTTATTATGAAATCAAGTTTCCTTTTCTTGCCAAGATTGGTTATTCATATTCTCTCTCTCTCTCTCTCTCTCTCTCTCTCTCTCTCTCTCTCTCTCTTCTCCCCTCCCCCCCTCTCTCTAACACATGCACACATGCACGCACACACACACCTTGTCTTCCCTTTTCCTTCCTTGTCCTACAAGTTAATTTTTTCTAGGTAGAAGCTAAAAAGGGTAGGATTATAGAAGATTGCTTTGCTCAGTCTCCAGTGCTGTTAAACAGGGAATGGTAGGACCTTGTATTATTCAGAACTCTTGGTTGCAAGCCATGCAGATCCTATTTAAATTAGCTTAAATTAAAAACTGATAATTGGGGATATTCTGACTTTCAGAATCACAATTGAGAGTTCCAAGGCTTTTGTCTCCAGTTACTCTCTATACATCCCTGATTAGAATCATGACTGCCACAACTTCATGATGTAGATAAAGACATTAACATTGTTGCCCACACCTCTCCAAAATTATTTTATTGTGTATGTGGGGTTTGGGGAGTGTAGGTACAGGTGCCCACCATCCCAAATTATTTCTTTTTCAAGGAAGAACTCCCAAGCTATCCTGTCATCTCCAGACCAGTCAGTTATAAAAGGAATAGAGTATCATCACCCAGCCTTAGCTATAGCCTTTCTTCCTATCCAATATCCAATCCCCCAACCCCTACACACAAAAAAGAAGAAACATAGTATCAATTTTAGCAATGCAATAGGTATCTATTTTAAGTTATTTGGAGCCTGGGAAGATAGCTTAGCACTTAAAGGTATCTGCTGCCAAGCTTGATAACATGAGTTAGTTCCCTGGCCCACAGAGTAGAAGAAGAGACCCAACTCCCAGAAGTTGTTCTCTGAGTTCTATACTCAAACCTTGGCAGATGTACGCGCACACACACACACACACACACACACACACACACACACACACACACACACACACACTGCTAGATTTTTAAAAGTTACTTTGGGGTAGGGAAGCTGTCACAGTGGATAAGAATACTCACTGTGCAGGCATGAAGACCTGAGTTCAAATGCCAACTTACATGTGAAAACTGGGTAGCATGGGGCTCCGTGTGATTGCCATCTGCTGGGAGGGGGTGAAACTGATGAGGGTTAAAGTTGTACTCATGTGTGGATATAGGGATAGGTATTTAGAAGGCAGGGTCTCCCTTGAGGCCTATGAACTCAACAGCCTTGCTTCTTGGCCAGATTCACAGTAACAGGTATGAGTGTCCTCTTGGAAAGCAGGTCTTAACTCCAGTTAGAAAGCCATTGGCTATCTCCGTAACACCCATACCACTGTTGCACCACTGGGCATATCTTGGCAAGCCGGTCATTATTGTATATATCACAAAAACAGGGGTCTCTGAGCTCCCTCTTGATGAACTACAGGAAGGGGTGGGGCCTTTTCCATAGCTGGCACTGAACTTTTTGTTTAATAACTATTACTTATCTTATTAGGGTACCCTGTCAGTTAAACTCTTATTTTTAAAACACACACACACACATCCAGAGTAAGTTGTTATATGACATCTTTAATATTACTCATTCATCCCCCCTCCCCTCTGTCCTTGTCCCCAGCTTAGCCTACTCATCCTTTCCACGCACACACGTTGCGGTGTGTGTGTGATGTTTGTCTTTCTGGACCTAAATAACTTCAGTCTCCATTCCGGTTTCCATTCTTAGTGGAGGGACAGCTTTGCTGCTGCCACTTCTTAGTTATTGTGAATGCAGCAACAGTAAACATGGACGGATAAGTATCTCTGTAGTACAATAAAGAATTTACGGGACATGCCCGAAACGGTATAGCTGGATCTTTTTCTAGATTTTTAAAATATAGAATGCTATACTAATTTGTGCACCCTCCTTGCCTGGGGACTGTGCTAATTTCTGCTATTCCAATTTTATATACATCCTACAGAAGCAAACACTGTGTATAATTCTATGAGCTGTTACCAGTTACTGGCTTTGAGGATCCTTATAGTGAGTAAACAAGTATTCATGGCCCAAATCTATCTAGAAATAATAGAAACTCAGAAGTTATTAATAAAATGTTTTGATGATAAACCCCAAGCCTTGGGTTTTTAAAACTTATTACAAAGGAGAAAAATGCATTTTATCTAGAATCATCCTGGAAGATGAATTCAGGGAATATATTCTTGATGTCCTGTTTAAAAATCCCATTTTCGGGGTTACAAAAGACCTCTTCCTCATATTTGTCTATAGGAAGAGCTCCTGGAAGAATTTTTACAATTTAAAATTGATTCTCTTGCCAAGTTTTAATAAATTCTTTATTAAAGTCTATTATCCTCTAAAAGGATTGTGTTTCATTCACATCCTTGGTTTGGATTGGACTAGTTTTTGTTGTAAACTTTTCCAAGGGGTAAACAGAACAGTCTTCAGCATTGGGACTTCAAAAGTGGACTGACTTTGCGCTGACTTAGTTACAGAGTCTCCGAGTAGTAAAGGATATTCAAGACTGATGTACTGTCCAGCATTCTGAGTCTGCCCTCTGTAAACAGGCACCCAGTCCTACCCTGTACTCTCTCCAAACCCCTTGCCCTTACCTCTCCCAGCATCAGCTAATTCTCCTAACTAGAATGCCCACACTGTTAACTCCTTCCTTGACCTCCACATTCTGTCATTTGCACAGGCTTACTGTTGATTTCTTCTGGGTCTCTCAACTCAGTCTTAGCCTTGAGTCCTCATTGGCTGTATCTAGCATGAGCCTTCCAAAGCTAGCCTGTACTTTAGGAAGCTGTTCTTCCAGCTTTTTCATGCAGTGTTCCTGTGTATTACTAGCCACCCAGCTGTTGTTACCAAAGAATGCCACACTTGACTCTCCAAGAATAGACAAAATCTACCTGGCTTCAAACTGTCTTCACTGCCTTCTAGCCCTGAAATTCTGGACATTTCATTTAGTCTCTCTACTTCATATTCTTCACAATAAAATGAGAATAAACGGTTGCCTGCGGGTATAGAGCTCTGCTTTCAGTACTGTATGTATATACAGATGTATGTCTGCAGTCATTGCCAGTTTCTGTGTTTCTCTCTAATGTTTCTCAGAATTCTATGTATGCCTTTGTTCAAGTAAACATTCCAAGATTTCCCCAACTACAAAAAAAAAAAAAAAACTTTCAACATTTATTAATAAGAGCATTTGCCTGTACTTGTCTGTGCACCACATGCATATAGTTCCTTTAGAGGCCAGCATAGGGGGTCAGCTCCCCCGGAACTAGACTTACAAGTAGTTTTGAGTCTCCTTGTGGGTGCTGCGAACCAAGCCTGGCTCCTCTGTAAGAGCCCCTACTGCTCTTAACTGCTGAGCTGTCTCTCCAGCCTGTGCAAATAATGCATCCATTAATGTAGCTATCTTCTCCATTCCTTCACAATTTTTAAACTTGCTTAAATATTGAGTGCTTACCATGTGTATAAAGCATAAGATGAATCAGGAATACAAAAACTAATCACATTATCTGGGAAGGACAAGAGAGATACATGAGTTTGGTATCATAAACACTAACTTTGGTGAAATAGCAGAGTTCAGTACTTAAAGTATTTCCAAGGTGTTTGTCAAATGTAGAGAATTTATCATACAGGCAAGCCAGGGTCTTGATGGGTCCTTGTAGTATATACTGCCCACCTCCAAGGAATCCTCTATCTCCTTCCCTGGGCTGTGGTTATAGGGTAGCTTTACCATGCTCACAAAAGCAAGGGCAGTGCTTGTTTTGAGTCCCCTGTACTCACTCCAGGCCTTTTATATAAAACACGCTCAAAAGAAGAGGGTGACAGGTTAGAGAGCTTGCTCTTTCCATGTACCATAGAGGGAAGTTATAATTTAATGATTCTTAATGTCTGTGAAGCAATCAAACTTCCCAGTTATGACTGGCTTAAGTTCAAAGTGAGGTTTTAGAGAAATTCCTATTTTTTCTAGAACATTAATCATAGCCATGGCAGCCATTATGGGGAATGAATAAGGTGAATTCTGCCTGCCTCAACCCATGCAGGTGTTTCTTCTCGCATTTCTCTAAATTTCTGGCACAAGTCCACCTTAACCCTGGAATTTCAGGGTATGGTTTCATAGCCTTAACAGTGAGTTTTTAAAACTGCCCAACAGTTTTAATTCTGAATGTCTTGTAGCAAGGATCAAGGACCAACCCCAGTGGAGAGAAAGAAGAAAGGAAAAAGGAAAAATGAAACCACCGTGGAGAGTTTAGAGCTGGACCAGAGTCTTCCAAACCCATCTCTGCAGAGTCCTGAGGAGCCCAGTGAGTCTGCAGACAGCCAGGTACAGCTGTGGCTGGGGACCTGCTGGAGGTTACGGCCACTGGACATTCTCGACATTCATCGCCTGCTGCTCTGTCTGTCTGCGACTTGCTGACTGAGCGCGCAGACCACACCCAGGCTATTTCCAGGTCTGATAGATACATAGTAAGCTCCCAGAATTGAGTGTGTTTGCTGTCTCTTAAGGTGGTGTATTTCATTATAGTCTTCAGGGGCAGTCGGTGTGGAAAAATAAGTTGTTAGTCAGGCTATATAAGATTCAGAGGCCTGTTTACCATGTAGTGCTCTGAGTGCTAGGCCAGGATACACAGGACATGCTGATACAAAAATTACACACACGCACGCTCGCACTAGAATAATAAGGGAAGTTTCCAAACATACAGACAGTGCCAATCTAACTTAGTTTCTAACAGTATGCATGGAAGTGCTCTTGACATGCTGGGGATTTTCTTTTCTAAGGTTTGAGATACCTTCTCTAGGACTCGAATTATAACATTTGAAAGTGCCATTTTCTCCACTATCCACAGCAGTGGAACCATTCAGAATAAGACCATGTGGTCTCCTTGAGTTTTTCATTGATATGAGGCAGGCATTGGCTGTAACATCAGTCTTTATAAGGCAGCATACTGTCTACTGTCACAGCAAAATCACCGCGTAGTCTGTTGGCTAGAATGGTGGCTGTTAGGTGATCGCTGGCACAAGAGCAAGCACACTGAGTTGATGGCATTGGGCAGTTCATGGTTTGTAGGATGGTTATTTATACATGGAAATGAGGAAAAAGTTGTTTGTTTGTTTGTTAACAATCCCTCAAATGGGACTGGAGGGATGGCTCAATGTTCAGAGCACTGGCTGCTCTTCCAGAGGTCCTGAGTTCAATTCCCAGTAACCTCATGGTGGCTTTCAACCGTCTATGTGATCTGATGCCCTCTTCTGGCATGCAGGTGTACATGCAGACAGAGCGCTCATACATAAAATAAATCTTAAAAAAGGAGATGAAGCCGGCAGATGACATTAGACATTGGAGAGGCGAGATGGTAAAGAAGTGAGATCTACACAGAGATCTATAGACTGTCTTTCAGAAGAAAAGGCCACTGAGGGTAGCTTGCCTGTTGTATTTAGTTTGAGCGCCTGCTGCATGGACCCAGGCTCGGCAGAGATGGAGCCTTGCGAGTTTGCTGGAGGACCTCACTCACTGTATTGTTTGCCGTGTGTCCTGCCTGAGAGTTTTAAGCTGCCTACTTAGAAGCCTCTTCACACAGCGACATGATTTTGTCACAGTGAAGACCTCTGCTTTTTAGGTGTATGAGATTTTCAGTCTAAGTCCCAATAAAATTTGTGTTGATTAATTTTTCACACTACATTTTTAGGAGTTGATGGTTACGTGAGTTTGAAAAAAAGTAAAAACTAGCACCATATAAGAAAACCTGAGTGGACCTCCCTCAAAGACAGAATTGAGAGGCCACATTCCATCCTTGTTGCTTGGAACTAGAAGCCCCAGGAACGAGAATTAAAAACATCGCTATGGGGTTATAATGGCCCAGGGTTACTAAGGAAGGGTCAAGGAGCTTCAGCCCCAAATACCTCAAACAGTAGCACAGCAGGTGTTGGCTATCCCCCTTTTCCCAACCTGGCTCCATAAAGTTGGTTCCCTCACTATCAACCCTAGGAAGAATTTATTACCCTGATAAGTATCAGGCTTCTCCCCCACTTTCCCCTGGATTCTGCAGCCCCTGACTATATAGATGAAGCTCTCCCAGCACTCTTGCCCTGGCCAGTGACACCCAGCTTCAAAAACCTTGCCCCAGAGACCCTGGGTACCTTCCCTGGGACATAAATGCCCCCTTTCACACCCCAGTAATTGAGACAGTTCTCTAACGCTCTTCCCAGGTGTGTTCATTGCCCACACACGCATCACCGACTGAGACCCTGCACTGCAACACCTGTGCCGGATAAGCTTCCTTCCCTCCAGTCCAGCTCAGTGCACAGTGGACCTGGCTGCCTCAAAGAAGCAGACATGGGTGACACATCATTACTATGATGATTAAAACACATCTCCCTTGACTGCAGATAGTTCAGAGATTGATACCATTACTTTCTCCCATGCTATGTTAATTTAGTTTTTAAAAGAATAAAAGATTCCTTTGGGAAATTGCAAAAGGCCTGCTTGGCCTGTCACTAAGTGTAGATGATGGTGTTCGTATGAAAGTGTTTGCTTTTGATTTACAGCAGCTCTGATGAGTGAGTTTGTTCTGCAGAAACGGCGCTCGGGACGGCAAGTAAAGCGTAGAAAATATAATGAGGACCTGGACTTCAAGGTCGTGGACGATGATGGGGAAACAATCGCTGTTCTGGGAGCGGGCCGGACATCTGCACTCTCTGCTTCCACCCTGGCCTGGCAGGCTGAGGTATGGCCCCTGCATGACCTCACCCACTTGACAGTTGTTCTGTGGCATGAGCTAGATCACCTTAACTTCCTACTGCACTTGGAATAAAGTTCAGACTTTCAACAGCACCCTCATGACCACACTCCCTCTGCTGCACCAGATAGCAGTCCAGAGAAGGGATTTTTCCCTCTTGTTGCTCTCTAGCTGAAAAACTAGCCACACCATCTACCCATCTACAGCCTTGACCTTTGCCAGCTTGCCTTTATGCTCTCTACCAGCACTTTATATAAGTGGGCCACCCTCAGTTAAATTTCACATAAAATATAGTCTCTGTGGAAAGATCTTTCCTGCCTCTTTTCTAAAATAGAACCCTGTTACTCATCCCAGTGATTATTTCTTGCTTATTTCCTTCATAACATAACCCATTTATGATTTTATTGGAATGTGTCCCCTCTAAGGTTTTTTTTTTTATCATTAGAATATAAAATTCTTTCTGGGTGTATCAGATCACATCTCTGTCTGACATTCTGGAAGCTGCATAAATGAACCACCACAAGCACTTCCCACTGTGTCTGGCAGCCTAAGTTCAGTCTCCAGAACCCACGTCGTGGGAGAAGAGAGCAGCCCATAATTGGCACACACACACATACACACACACTTCATATTTTGATATGCCTAAAACAACTCAGTGACTGGGCTACTTCCTAAATCCCCCATGGCTAGTCCACCCTCCCTCCGATATTCCTGAATTATTATTTACTAAAATCTATATTCATATTCCATCCTTGCTGCCCCAGACCCAGACATGCGTCCGTCTTGGGTTGCCTTCCCCCAGTTCCTACATGGCAGCTATGCTCTCTGCCCTGCACCTCTCAGTCGAGGTGTCTTAATTGGTTATGGCTACGGGGACATGATGCAGACGTAGAAGTAAAAGGGGGGTTAATGGAGGAGGTCTATGCCAAGTATCTAGTTTAGTGAAGAAAAGAAAGGGCAATGAGAGTCAGGCTGTGGGTGCGGGAGGGGAGTTGTTACTCAGTAACACATTCTGGGATACAAGCTGTCTGCAGCTCTGAAGACCTGGTGCTGACTGGCAGAATCTACTACTCACACGGAGTAGCAGCAAGGCTCTCCAGAGGCAGTGGGAGTAGAGAGGGTGGCGATCCCTGGCCTTCAGCCACCTTTCTTCCAGCCTAAAGCATCCTCGTTTACCTCACTGTATTTTCCTGTCTCCATAAGGAAAGCAGCAAGGAGCAGGCACATAGTATCCTTTATGTTACATGCTAGTAAATGAGGCAGTGGAAGATCCCAGTCTGAGTTACATAGTGGCTGACACCTCGAGTTGATTTCGACATATCGAGTTGGATAGTACTCAGGGCTATCCAACTAACGAACATACTAATTAATAGGAATAATATTTTGATGTATTTGTTCTTGCAAACTGCTTGGAGTCTTAGGAATATGTTACTTCATTAGAACTTCCATGAGAATTTTATGGTTTAATTGGTAGCTAAAATACTACAAGGGATTTTTATTTCCCATTAGAAGTCATTTATCCTGAACCATTATCATATTTTAGGTATTTCTTGACTTCCTGAAGGTAGCCATTGCTAATCTGACATATGATCTCAGAAATAAGTCTTTTCTAAGTATATAGTAAAGAATTTTATACAGAGAAACAGAGGTAGAATTTGAGCTTGTATTAGTTATGTCCCAAAACGTCACCAAGTTTAAGTAAGAGTGAGCCTGATGTGTGCTCTCTTACCAGTTTTGGTGTTCAGAGTTGCAGTTGTGTGGATATCTAATCTGGAGTCTAATGCCTAGGCTAGGATACCCAGGTCTTGAGAGGGCAGCTTATTGAGGTTTTCAGAATTAGAGACCTAGCAGCTGCAGCATCAAAACGCCCCTTCCACATTTGTTTTCACATGCGTAGTTCTTGATGAGGTTTGAACCAATTTTCCCAACTCACACAAAGCATCAATGCATGTGTCCTTTCTAGGATGCAGGGCAATCCTCAAGGCACAGCAGATCATTAGGGAAGGTGAGCGCTTCCTCTGTCCTTCCCAGAAGACCCTTCACAGGCTACTGTGGCCGTGCACTTGAGAAGCCAACCGAATCCCCAGAACAGCTGGGGCAGCATTAAAAAAAAAGGCCTGCTCAGTGACAGTGACTTCTGTCTAGTTGCTCAAGACTGCTCAGGTTTGGCCTCCCAAGTATTTGTGTAGTTTATGTGATTTCATCTTTGGGAGCAAACGGGCTTTAATTTGAATGAAGCATCAGCTCATAGCATCGCCCGTGTCTCTCTCTGCACCCATCTTGTTTGCACTCTCAGAGCCCTCCATCTCTGGCCTTTCCCATGCATAGCAGGCTGGGTGCCTTTGCCCTTTGGAGGGTGTCCCTGCTCCTCTGAACTAGAGATGTGCCCCGTTCTGCTGCCAGAACTCTAGTATAGTTAGCCCTGTCACTGTCCTTTGAATACCTACCAACTCGGTTTTTCTTGTAAACCATGAACTACTTCAGAGACAGGTTTGTATCTTTAAGCCCTGGGAGCTTTCTTAGATGAAGCCTCTCTCAGCACCCCTGTCTTCTACTTTATAATGTTACAGTTGTGCTTACGGCGGTGTTGAGTCAGCTGGAACCCTGGAACCACTCCAGCTTCAGATGGGTTTTCATTGCCTTCACTATACTTTTTTAGTATCACTCTTGTTTGGCCCCTTAATCAGATTATAAACTTTTGCAAAACAGGCTCTGTTTTTAATTTTTCATAATTTTCACTTAGATACAACTTTGTTTTATTAGTTAATATATACATATACTTCATTTTATGTATGTATGTGTGTTTTAATGAGTGAAATTCTTCAACCTCATTATTTAAATAGCTTTGCTTTCTTTTTGTTTTTGTTGGACTCCTGGGTTAAAAGACAAAGACTTATTTCGCTTTGCCAGGTTCGTGTTTTCTCCATCTCCTCATCCTCATACTATCTTTCCCACACTTCGTACATGACAGTCATGTGGGCCTTCAGATCCCTTGCCACTGTTTGATGTTGATGTTCTTGTGTACCCTCTAGTGTGATTCCATTCCATGGCATGAGTTTGAGAGTGTACTGGTGTGTGTTCCTGTCTACTATTAGCCGAGTTTTTGGCTGGTTTTATGCCAACTTGACATAAGTTAGACTCATCAGAGAAGAGGGAACCTCAGTTGAGAAAATGCCTCAGTAAGATCTGACTGGAGGCAAACCAGTAGGGTATTCTCTTAACCTGTGACTGGTGGGAGCAGGCCCAGCCCATTGCGGGTGGGGCCTCCCTTGGTGACCAGTAAGCAGCACTCCTCCATGGCCTCTGTCCTGACTTACTTCAGTGAGAGCAGCAATATGGAAGTGTAAGCCGAATAAACCTTTTCCTCTCAATGGCTGTGGCCAGGGTGTTTCATTACAGCAATGGGTTCCCTGATTAAGAAAATCAGATTTGATGGGTTCCTGTCTCTTTATGTCTTCATGGAGTACAACTAGTCTCCATCATGCGCACTCACACTTGGTTTCTGCCCTTAGCCTGTGCTCTTAATGCTCTGCTGCAGCTCTCTGTCCTTACTAACCTAGTCCCAGGGGAGTTGCTGGCACTCTGTGTCTCTCCTACCTCCTGACTGCTAATAGCAGACAACTCAGTGTCCTCTTACACACTGTCCCATCTGCCATTGGGGCTTAATTAAACCCTTGCCTCGTCCAGAATCCAAACTGTTCTCGTTTTGTAAACTCAGACTGGACTTGTAGTCACCACCACACTAAGCATTTGCTCTGAGACATCCTAAAACATGTGTTCATCGTGTCTTCCTTTGGCGAGGTCGCTGGAGAGCCAGGACCAAGCTCAGGACCACTTCTGAGTGCTCGGCAGCCCTTGGTTCTCGAGAACCTGACTTCCATTTAGACGCACGCTTCTAGTTAACTAAAGAGAGTTACGTGGCATGGTTGGTTGTGAGAGTAATTGAGATTTTAAACTTGGGGGATTTTCTTTTTTGTGAATACAATTTCTAAATGTTAGGAGTCTCTAATACACAGTGTTTGAATTAAAATGGTCTTCTCTGAAAATGAAACATTTAAAAAGCATTTGGAAGAACGAAGCATTTGGGAACAGATGGATTTTTATGGAGTGTTTGGCAGGCAGATTTAGTTTATATCTGTGTATCTGTGTACACTGAATGTTTATACACACGTGATCCTGCTTATATACAAACTCAGTTGAGGGAGAAAAGATACTGATATTCCATTTCCGTCTTTCTTTAGTGAGTATTTTAGAAATGCACATTTATAAATTCCTTTTTATTAAAATGTGCAAGAAAGGAAAAAAAGAAAACCCTCTTTTATTATTTGAGAGTGTCTGGTTAACACAGGCCTAGAATGTATACCCCTGCCTCATCCTTCCCAGAAGGCTGGAGTTATAGGTGTTTGCCACCATATTTGGCTTGGTTCTTGGTGTTTTGCTTAAAGTTTGTCATTTGGAAATGCTTACATGGATAGCAAAACTGAAAAAATTCAGATAAATGAGAGGTTTATAACGATTTTATCCTGCTAGAACAGATACTTGAGAAAAGGCAGAGGCAGAATACTTTCTGTTTTCTTGCCTGAGTGTTGGTTATGCCTTAAATCTTGCTGTAACATCAACTCTTCTGTTGCTGATAACCTCAACTGGGTAAAATATGTATGAATAATATATTTATTGGAATTGAATTTCCAACTCCTTTTAACTTTAATTTTTTTATATTCAATGAATGTTTTGTGCCTTTTAAGAGTAGAGTCCTGTGCCTTCCTCATCCATGTATTAATATGTCTCTTAATTTTGATCTTACTAAAATATTCTAAGAATCTTGTCTTAGAAACCATATTACCTGTTCTTTTTTGTAGGTAAAAATTAAAGAATATTTGAAGCAGTTGATAGTTGAAAAAGAAAACTTTTTTTTTCAGTATGTATGTGTGTCAGGTCCTGCTAATCTGTACTAACCCGGACTTGAACATGTCGCTTCTGTCTCTGTCCTGCAGAAAGGAGCGACACCAAGACGTTCTTCTCAAAGCGGTTTATTCAGGAACCTTACAACATGCAAACAGGAATCTTTCTTTTCTTCTCTTCTCTCTTCTTCTCCCCCCAGCCCCCGAGCACACTCCCTTATATCCTCCCTCAACTCCGCCTCCTCGGTCCAGACTGCGTAATCTCAGTTCATAGGTCCACGTCACATGGCCTGATCTTGCGTCATGGTGTGTCTGCACAGCTCTCACAATGGCTAGTTTCAGGTGTGTGAGGAAGTCAGGTGCTCGTCATGTGACTTAGCTGCAGTCCCGGGCGCCATCTTGGGACTGGCGCCACACCCGCTCCCCACAGAGCAGATTATGATTTTAGAGGGTTAGTTCATTAATATCATGGCAGTAGGCATGGCGCTAGAGTAGTAGCTGAGAGCTGCATCTTAATCTTCAGGCAGGCAGAGAAAGACACTGGGCCTGCCATGGGCTTTGAACTCTCGAAGGCCATCCTCATCAACACTTTTCTAAAACCATGCCTCCTAACTTTCCAAGTAATGTAGTCCCAGGACTTAGCACACCTGTGTATGAGGCTGCGGAGGCCGTTCTCACTCAGACCACACTGTACATGGGTGTGTGGAGAGGAGACAGTCGGAGATTACATCAGGATTTTGGAGCTCAGCACGGGAGAAGGTAGAGTTTTCTTTAACTCAAATGAGAAAGCTGTGGACTGGGGATCTGGGCAGGACTTAGGGCTGTAGACTTGTTAATGTGTCAGACCAAGATCTAGTTTTCAGAAATTTATACTTGAATACCTTCAGACAGCTTAGTAAAGATGGCAGGAATAATTGGAATATGGATCTGCAGTCTGGAAGGAAGTTCTGATCTAGATGTGTGAACTTGGCAAGCATCACAATGAAACTTAAAATCATGATACTAAGAGAGATCATTTGGAAATAAGTGTAGGCAAAAAGAAAGAGAAACAGAGGAAAGAAATCTTAAACTGAAACCTCCTGCACCTAATTAATTAATGTGAGTGAGTATCAGAGGATTTCCCATTTGAATATGCTTGGCCCAGGGGTGGTACTGTTAGGAGGTGTGGCCTTGTTGGAGGAGGTGTGTCACTGTGGGCGTGGGCTTTAGACCTTTCTCCTGGCTGCCTGGAAGCCAGTTTCCTCCTGTTTTCCTCTGAAACAGGATGTGTAGCTTTCAGCTGCTCCAGCACCAGGCCTGCCCAGATGCTGACATACTCGGTGACACTGGGCTAGACCTCTGAACCTGTACGCCAGCCCCAGTTAAATATCGTCCTTTATAAGAGTTGCCTTTGCCTTGATGTCTCTTCACAGCAATGGAATCCTAACTGAGATACTGGATAAGGGGCAATAGGTAGTAGTAAGCCGGTGTTTAGTTAGAAAAGGATAGGTTGCAACAGCATATTGTTTAAAGCATCTGATAGCTGTGGACATAGAAATCAGATGGATTAAAAGTCATGGGCAATGAAGAAGTGAGCTCACAGTCACTGTTTATCTTCTCTGAAGCCCTTACTTAACAGAACTGGAAGCTAAGGATTAGGGTTGGCCAGAAAGACTGGGACGTTCAGGAATAGTAAACCTGCTTGAATGGTTTAGGAATCTTGAGATTTTTTTTTCCTTCCCTTTCTCCTTTGGAGAATTAAATGTTAACAGTTTCCCAGTCCTGATCCAGCTCAGCTGACTAGATAGGATCCTCAGTTCCAACATGCACTAAAGATAAGTAGATGTTCCTGGAAAACAGAACATGGCACAAGTAGTGAGGTAGCCAGAGAAGAACTTGGGAATAACTGTGCCAATATGTTATGGGAAAGATGGGCAACATACATCTCCAGTCCAGCCTTTAGAATTATGAAATCACTTTATATGATCCAGGATACATGGACAGATTTAAAAGCAGGTTAGATACAACTGAAGAAAAGATTAGTGAATATGAAGACATCAGTGAAATTTTTCTAAATGTAGCACAGCTTGACAAGAGGAAAGCATGAAGAGAAGCAGGATGCAGTGTAAAGGCATTTCTCACTGTACTCCTAGCAGAGAAGAAACGTGAGCAAAGCAACATCAGAAGATAGAATTAAAGTGACTAGCCTGATTAAAGTGTGTTTTAAAAACACGAGGAAGAGAATATAAAAGCATTTTCATTTTTCTTTTTATTCCATCAGTATGTTTAAATTGTAATCAAGTATTTGGGAGGGTTAATAACTTACACTACTAGGAGGTAGAGACAGGGCTCTGTGGTTAAGAAACACCTGCTCTGCAATCATGAGGACCCAGGTTCAGGTTCCAGTGCTCACATAATAAGCCAGGAACCCCACACAGACACATAACCTCCTCTTTAAGGGGGGCAGACAGGCAGAGAACTGGGACATGCTGGTTTCTAGCATAGCCGAGGCTCCAGGCTGAGGTTTGAGAGTATCTGCAGATACTTGCTTCGCAAGCTTCATAATTTCACTGCCATTTGCCTTCCTTGTCTTTTCCTATTTTGTTTTTAGCTATCATCATTTTTCTTTTTCTGAAAAAAGCTTGATTTAAGGTCGTTTTAAAAATACGTTTTCTCTAGTGGTATGGCCTTAGAATAAGTAGCTAGAAATTTACGTGTACCACAAGTCATCCTTCCAGAGTGTTCCAGCTAGTCAGGTTGTCATAGTGAGCATTTTCTCTATACTTCTTCAAGTTTTAGATTGATGTGAGTCTGGGAAGATCATAGGCACATGAAAACACCATAAGGAGACTGCAGGAAGTTCAGAAAGAAGGCTGAACATGAGGGAACTCTTAACACCTCTTTTCTTTTCTTTTCTTTTCTTTTTTTTTTTTTTTCATCTTTATTAAATTGGGTATTTCTTATTTACATTTCAAATGTTACTCCCTTTCCCAGTTTCCAGGCCAACATCCCCCTCTCCCTCCCTTTCTATATGGGTGCTTCCCTCCCCATCCTACCCCCATTACCACCCTCCCCCCAACAATCACATTCACTGGGGGTTCAGTCTTAGCATGACCAAGGGCTTCCCCTTCCACTGGTGCTCTTACTAGGCTATTCATTGCTACCTATGAGGTTGGAGCCCAGGGTCAGTCCATGTATAGTCTTTGGGTAGTGACTTAGTCCCTGGAAGCTCTGGTTGCTTGGCATTGTTGTTCATATGGGGTCTCGAGCCCTTCAAGCTCTTCAGTCCTTTCTCTGATTCCTTCAATGGGGGTCCCATTCTCAGTTCAGTGGTTTGCTGCTGGCATTCGCCTATGTATTTGCTGTATTCTGGCTGTGTCTCTCAGGAGAGATCTACATCTGGTTCCTGTCGGCCTGCACTTCTTTGCTTCATCCATCTTATCTAGTTGGGTGGTTGTATATGTATGGGCCACATGTGGGGCAGGCTCTGAATGGGTGTTCCTTCTGCCTCTCTTCTAAACTTTGCCTCCCTATTCCCTCCCAAGGGTATTCTTGTTCCCCATTTAAAGAAGGAGTGAAGCATTTGCATTTTGGTATTCCTTCTTGGGTTTCATGTGCTCTGTGCATCTAGGGTAATTCGAGCATTTGGGCTAATAGCCACTTAATCAATGAGTACATACCATGTGTGTTTTTCTGTGATTGGGTTAACTCACTCAGGATGATATTTTTTAGTTCCATCCATTTGCCTGTGAATTTCATGAAGTCATTATTTTTGATAGCTGAGTAGTACTCCATTGTGTAGATGTACCACATTTTATGTATCCATTCCTCTGTTGAAGAGTATCTGGGTTCTTTCCAGCTTCTGGCTATTATAAATAAGGCTGCCACGAACATAGTGGAGCATGTGTCTTTTTTATATGTTGGGGCATCTTTTGGGTATATGCCCAAGAGAGGTATAGCTGGGTCCTCAGGTAGTTCAATGTCCAATTTTCTGAGGAACCTCCAGACTGATTTCCAGAATGGTTGTACCAGTCTGCAATCCCACCAACAATGGAGGAGTGACAGAACACCTTCTAAGACTGACAGTTTCCACTCGGATGTTTCTATATCATGAATGCTCCTACGATTTAGTGGAGATCAGAGGCCAAGAAGTTTTAGTGTATGACTAGGATAGGAAGGAAGGAATTGGTTTTCAATTGGAATTATCAATGAAACAGCAGTTTATTGTAAATTAATTATACCTTGGTTCTTTAGTTCAAAAAGATGTTTTCATGTGCTGCTTTATCCTAGTAAATTTGTTATATATATCTTTTCTACAACCATTATTCAGAAACCAAGGAATAGTAATTAACTTTGCTGAGGTCAGTAGATGATAGTATTAGAATTAACATCTTTTGAATTGATTCTAGAATCCCAAGGTACTTTTTAATTTTATTTCATTCCACTTATTTACTTATTTATATGTATTATGTGTACACACATGGATGGAGATCAGAGAAGAGTTTGTGAAAGTCATTGTTCTCTGACATGGGGTCTTAGGATCGAACTCTGGTTAAGTTTTGTAGCAAGTGGCTTTAGCCACTGTGCTCACCCCTATCCTGAGATTCTTTCCTGTTTTACATAATTTTACACATCAGAATGTGTAAGTTTTACAAAGAAACAAAAGTCGCAGGAGCAATTTTATTGGTTCTTTAGCTTTATAGCCTAGAGTCTCTTCTTGTATAATAAGGGTGTGGCTGAGAACTTAGGACCCTACTGTTTCGATTCCAGCTTTGCAGAATACTGGCTTCAGTACTCAAAGTCTGTGGATTTTTTTTTTTTTTCATTTTAAAATTTATTTTTGGTCTCTTTGTCTCTCTGTCTCTGTCTCTCTGTTTGTGTGTGTGTGTGTGTGTGTGTGTGTGTGGGTGTGTGTGTGTGTGTGTGTGTGTGTGTCAGAGCACACTTTCATGCATCTGTCTTCCACTGTGGTACCCTGGATCCAAGTCAGGTGCTTAGACCTGTGTCCCAAGAGGTCTTGCCCTCTGAGCCCTCTTGCCAACCCTATGCTGTGGCTTTGAGTAAAGTAGTAGCAACAATGTCACAAGCTAAACATCCCTGAGCCAAGGTTTTTTAAAATCTGAAATCTGTGAGTGGCCACATAACCTAGATGAGTTGTAGATTTCAGGATTTTGAATCACAGCTATTCTGGTGACGGTCTATACAGGTACTCCAAAACCCTGAAATCAGAAACTCCTCTGAACTTACCCCCATTTAGACTTATTCTCTGAGACATTAATTCCGATACTGTTCTTTTTTTTTTTTTTTTATGTCTGTCTTCAGGAGCCTCCAGAAGATGATGCAAACATCATTGAGAAAATCCTGGCATCCAAGACTGTCCAGGAGGTGGGTAGCTCCTATTTAATGTTTCTCTGTCACTAATAGACACCAGCCACCTCCTAGTAGAGAAGAGTTTGCCTGAAGAACTAACTGTTCATCCTTAGCTACAATGAGAGCTTGTCAAGAACATTGTCCTTGCGAAGGTTTTTAGGACACTAAGTTCCTAAATGGCTTAAGTAGCCAGTTGACAATTTTTATCTCTTCGTTGTAGCCCAAAAGAAGTCATCAGGGGCCAAGAAGAAGCAGATGAGGAATCCTAACAGCAAACACTGGGGGCTTTTCTTTACATGTCTTGGGCTGTCCTCGGACCTCCCAAGGGAAAGTTCCACACGTGAGGCAGTGTGTGGGTGCCAAATCAGATACAGGTTATCTTTCCTTCAGGGGAGTCTTCCTTACTATTGCCATGTGGAGGGAGAGTAGCAGGGGAAGCTGGCAAAAGATGAACTCAAGTTCCTTCTGCACCCGGCTACGGTGCATACATTACTGGGTCTTAGGCCAGCCTGGGCTGAAATCTTTTTCTACGTGAGCATTGAAAAGATGCCAGGAACGGGCCCCTTTTTGTACCCTTTACTCTATTGGGTTTCTGGAAAATTAAGTTAGCATTAAGGTTAGCTGTTAGCTTATAAATCCCTCCTAAAATGAGGCATAGGTATTGGTTGGTTTACCTGTTTTGTTTTGGCCTGTGTAAGAGACCTTCCTGAGGTATGGGCTGATAACTGCTTACTGTTGGTTACAGGTTCACCCAGGAGAACCTCCATTCGACCTAGAGCTTTTCTACGTTAAGTATAGAAATTTGTACGTCTGTTTGATATTCTGCATATACTCCCTTTCCACGATACTTCATTATCCTCTATATTTTCAGAAACTGGTCCCTAAGGTGTGATCTTGACTGAGTCAAATTCACCTTAGGCAGTGTTATTCACTTTGGGTTTATATAGAATCACCTGGGAGGCTTTAATAACCACCAAAACCATTGTTCCAGCCTAGAGTAGTTAATAATAGTCAGAGTGCGCCCTGAGGACAGATGCATTTTAAAACGTCTCTGGGCATTTCTCCTGTGCACCCAAGGTGAAGAGGCTGTCCCGTGGTGTATACTCGCCCTCTTGCATTTCTCTCCTTTCTGCTGCTTTCCACCTACTTTCACTGAGAGTTTGCTTCATAAATCTGCCCCTTTGTTCTTGAGTCAGTTTGGGTGGAATTGTAGGGAAATTACTGACTAGAAGTTTATCCTCTATTAATTGCTCTAAAAGCAAGGCCTTTCTAAGCAGCGTCCGTAGTGTCACATCAGTAGCACAGCTGCTACTTCTGTGTTAAAGGATGGCCATCTTTTTATTGACACCTTAATGATACCTTGCTGTGTTTGTCTCACAATCGTGTGTCTTTGGATAGCTCCTATTTACATTGTAAGTGGGCCACAATGGAAGAGCTGGAAAAGGATCCCCGCATCGCACAGAAGATCAAGCGCTTTAGGAACAAACAGGCCCAGATGAAGCATATTTTTACTGAGGTGAAACAATGTGTATTAACTCATTTCACTGCTGCTTTTCTTTCTGCATTAATATCTAGGTTGGTGTTTCTAAGTTCAAACTGAAGTTCTGTGTAACTCTGTTGGTCAAGTGTGATATGGGTGCCGATAAATTGAACATACCCACTTAGTCACTAAACTTTGTAAGCCGACAGCTCTTAACCGTGGACAGTAAATAGCATAAGAACAGTATACATCCAGTTGTAGGCCCTTCTCCAACAACAGACATTCAAAAACAAAGAGCTATAAATATTAGAAAAAATAATTAAGCTTGAGAATTTCAAAGCATAAGACAAGACTAGTGAGTTTCAGTGTTGAATCTATAGTGGCTTTGGCTCAGTAAACACAACAAGCATCCGAAGTAAATAAAAAGAGCAGGTATACCTTATGTATGCATTTTCTCTAAGTACACGCATGTGCATATATTCTTGTTCAACACAAGAGTCTTCCTATTTACACATGCGTGTAAGTTAAGGCGTACAGAGGCATATGCCAAACAGCTCTAATGAGAAAAGCACCAGGCCTGACAGGGAAGTAGACAACTATGCAGGGAAGTCAGAGAGAAGGAAATGTCGGTCGTTAAGCATACCAAAAGGTAAGGCTTCCGTAGAAACCAGAAGTGCAAATAAAATTGACATCTTTCAGTTTTTATTTATCAGATGTGTGATGGTTTTCAAGGCCTTAAGGCTGTGCAGGTGATTAGCCTTCATTGGTAAGAGCAGAGGGAGGGGACAGTGGCTTGTCCTGGCTGTGAGCATGAGTAGATCTGACCCATCAGGTGTCCCATCTGCGTGTCCTTTTTCCCAGAAAGTCTCGTTCTGTCATGTGTCTTAAAGAAAACATCGAGTCTTTGTACAGAGAATTGGCTATTTTAAAAGTTGCTTATACTGATGAGAAATTAAAAGCAAATACAATGTTGAATAACTGGCATTTGCTAAGTTATATATCCTATAGTGTGCCATACTATACTTTTAATAATAATACTAAAGAAAGTTACTGGCGATTTGGAAATACACTTAGTGTTATGAAATGATGTTAGTCAAAAATAAGAAAACAAAAGCAAACGCAGGCTCCAAACAGTACATGGGACAGCTCCATACTGGAGTGCAAGAGAAAGAAGCATCAGGATATAACGCATAGAGAATGTCTCGAGTAAATGCATGACCATCCTATCGTTTTTCTCTGGTCAATGGGATTCTAACACTTTTATTTTTTATGTGTAATGTATGGTTTTATACAAATAACTTTTGAAAGAAAGAGACAATAAAACTTATTTTTAAAACATAGTCTTACTAGAGTCTGAGAGGACACTCGGGCCATCAGTCATGGTAAATTGCTCATCCATTTACCCAGCTGTGATTCACACCGTGGTCCTACCCTGCTACTGATAAGTTGCTTCCGAATGACATCAGCTTTTGCTCCTTCTGATGTAACCTCACGGTTAGTGCTAGAGATGTAGCTCACCACTATGGCTCTTGTGTGAGGTGTCTAAGGCCCTGGGTTCAGAGTCTCTCTCTCTCTCTCTCTCTCTCTCTCTCTCTCTCTCTCTCTCTAAGGCCCTGGGTTCAGAGTCTCTCTCTCTCTCTCTCTCTCTCTCTCTCTCTCTCTCTCTCTCTCTCTCACACACACACACACACACACACACACACACACACACACACACACACACACCTTCCAATAAAATTACAGTTTGGCCCAGACTCTGGTAGTTCTAAGCTTATGAGAATTTCTTTTAATAACATGTTCCTCTGGAATACAGTCAGGGGAACGAAGGTGGTGACTAAATAAAGACTGTTGTGAACCATCGGGTATTAGGTTCTCTGTGTTTCTTGGAACATTTATTTCACACCTCTATTTTAGCAAATATTTGCAATATAGTAACTTGTTTACATGTCTGGTTCTTCGATTTTAAGCACTTTAAGGCAGGCAGAGCCTGTATCTGTCTTATTTATCACTGGAGCTAGGCATAGGTCAGTGCTTATTATACAAGTTCCTTGTTTTAGACTCTTCAGTAGATAGATAGGTACATACATACATACATACATACATACATACATACATACATACATACATACATACATAGAATGAATCTAAACATAGTGAAACAGTCCTCTGTCTTCCTGATGCAGTCCCATGGGATTGACTTTTCCTTGGTGTCAGACAAAGGAAAGTTTGTTGAATGTGTCTTAGAATAATAGAACAGGAGTTGATACTGGTAGGAAAGAATGCTAGGAATTGAACCTGGGTCAGTCTTCCAGAGGGAAGATCAGCCAGCACTCTTAGCCATGGAGCCATGTCTAGTTCCAGGAATAGACTTTTGAAAGATTGGAGAGCTTCGTAGAAGTAAGGAGGAGCAATAGTAGAAAGGATCTTTTAACTACTGGCCATTCGTATTAGCAACTTGGATAAAGGATAGATAATATTCTTATAAGATGAATAGTATTTGAATTTTGGGTTGATCATCTTCATCTCATTATTTCAAACCATGATACATACATACATAGCCTTTGCCCAGATTTCTCCCCTTGCGCAGACATAGAGTAGAACGTTTTCTTCTATAAGGATTAAATGAATGCACTTTGCAGAACTTGGGGTACACATCCATTACTTTTAAATGTATAAATATGTGAATAAATTCAAAGTATACATTACAGTTGACTTTTACAAAATAAAACGTGTAATTACCACATAAATGAGGAAATAGAACTTTATCAGTGTTACGAAAAGGAACTTGTCATTCCAATTCACCAAGGGAATAAAACAGGGAGCCCTCAGCCTGGCTTTTCCCTGTTGTTACAGGTCTGACTTGGCCATGGTTCAGACTGTATAATGGTTTGGGTCCTTTAATTTTAGTCACGAATAGCAGAATTTGAGGACAGTCTTTGAGAAATGTCTGTGAGATGACTTATTCTCAAGTACACCTCTTCAGTCTGTTTTCTGAGAAGAATCCAGAGTAGGGGCCACTTAAAAGAGAAAAACATTGGTTATTAGAGTTGAGGGAAGAAAACTACACCTCTTAACTCTACTCTGTTTACTGCAGCCTGATGAAGACTTGTTCAATCCAGATTATATAGAAATTGATCGTATCTTGGAGGTGGCCCACACCAAGGATGCAGAAACAGGGGAGGTAGGCGTGTTGCCCTTCGCCTTTTATAAAGCATGCACTTCTTTCCACACATGGCATCCTGTGTTCTTATGCAGGATGGGTTTTCAGGGGCTGACAGAATGGTTGACTACTTACCAAGTTTCTATTATTTTCCCACCAGGAAGTGACCCATTACCTGGTAAAATGGTGCTCTCTGCCGTATGAAGAAAGCACATGGGAGCTAGAGGAAGATGTGGATCCTGCAAAAGTGAAAGAATTTGAATCTCTACAAATTCTCCCTGAAGTTAAGCATGTGGTAATATATCAGCATGTCTGTCTGACACCTCTTACAACATATAAAACTTTGAAATTAGTGATAATGATGTATATTTGACTGGGTTCCTGCGCTCCCTCCCCTTGACAAACTTCTTCTACATCCTGCACAGTACTTGCTCTCATCTGTGTTAACATGTGGAGCATGTAAGACGCTTGGGCGTGGGCTCAGAATTCTTGGTGTGCGCCTGTCCCTGGTCCCAGTCATCTGGAGTGCAGGGGAGGTATGGGTGTCACTCCCTACTTTGAATCTCCTGCTCCTTCAGTGGTGTGTTTTTAACACCCACTCCCACTCCCCCCTCAGCTAGAATTTAGGGTGAGTGGCCCTTAATGGTCCTTCAAGGGTACCTGGAACCTCAAAGAGAAGGCATAGCATTTTGAGATAGGTTTATTGTTGGCCCTTCTGATTCCGGGTCATTTGTACATGAAGTGTCAACAATGAAAAAGAGGCAGAGTTGGAATCAGAGCCTTGTTAGATAGCACTATCCTGAAAAGATCCACTGTTAAAAGGAAAGTGAGTGCAAGCTTTGGTGATCTGTTTTTGGTATTTTGTTGTGTTTTGTCACCATTTTTATATAAAAATAGCCAGTTATTTAATTTTGCATCATGGGTAGGACTAGGAAGACTGGACTGAGCATAGCTCCCTGTCAGTGTTTGATTTTGGTGTTACGGCAAATAAACATGTACAGAAACAGCTGAAGACACAGACATGATTAGAGACTCACACGGCTCACAAAGGGTTACAACATGGCTGGTTAACTCCCTTCCAGCCCTCTCCTATATGTATTATTGTCTGCTTTTAACTTGCCAGTCATTTGTTAAGCATCTGTTAAAGGTTTATTATGTATGATACCTTTAAAAAAAGCACACTTTAAAAATGTAGTGGTTGACCCAAGAACCCAGACCTCTAAGAAACAGCAGATGCATATGGAGAAAAACAGCACCAGCCAATTGTGATGAGATGCACGATAGAAAAACAAACCACTGTGGGAGCAGAGAGGTCCATTCTGAGGCCCATTTACCGTCTGCACATCAGCCTGGCTGTGTCTTTGGCAGGAAAAGGGTTCTCAAGTGTCACGTGACTTGCTCACCTTCACTGCTTTCCAGCTGTGAGGCTGCCACCGACCTTCTCTCAGTGAGAAGCAATGGCCTTTTACACTTCTCCTTTTTTCCTATCTTTCCTGTTCTCACTGAAATGTACATCTTGAAATTTTATCCCAAAAATTCTAAACTGAAATGGTAGCTATAATTAATGGTATATATATGGTATATATATAAATGGTAGATATAATTAAATCTATCTTTTTGTACATAAATGAGGAGTAAATTACCTTAAGGAAAATAGGACTTTTTGCTAAAGTACTCTTGCTCTGAGTTTTGAAGTTTAGACCTTACCTGTCTTGATGACTAGGACATTCAGTCTGGACAGTCCAGTCCATACTGATGTCTGGACAGGTCAATATGGAGTGGGACAATGATGCTGGAACACTCGAGTGCCTCTCAAATGGCATCCGTAGTGCTGATATCCAGGTGATGAAGTCACTAGAGGAGAGGAAACATTCAGAAAGTCTTTCTACCTTACCTTGTAGAGGGTACCAAGTAGCTTGAGTAGTTTCAGGGATCCAGGCTTGGAGACTTTTCTCTAAGAAGAAAACTGCATTCGCATAATAGGTTTCCTCCTCCTAAAATCTCCTTAACTTTCTCTTAATGAGCTACAGCGACCTTTTATATCTCTCCCTGCTTCCTGGCTTGTTCCCTCTGAAGTGTACGTCTACAATTCTAAACTGAAATGGTGGCTGAAAGTGTGCTGTTGATAACATCCACCTCTCCCATTTGAAAGTGTCTCACACAGCAGAAGTAATCTGTGGGTGAATCGTCAGGTCTCTTTTTCTAGAAGGCCATGGGTAGCTTGTATTAAACTGCAGGTATACACAGTAGGATGGAGTTATTTCAGATATTACGTACAAATGGCTTAGCTTTAGTCAACAGCACGTTAGGTGTAGTAATTCAAAGTAAATGATGAAGACCGAAATTGCTACATAGAAAATGAAAATCTAGTGTCCTCTTTTCTGATAGCTAAGGATTTAAGATAGTAAGATGTCACTTCAGACATTCAATTTGTCTATAAGCTAAAAAGTTGTGCCTGTGTATAAATAAGAAATATGAAACCTAAATAAAAGTTTGTGAATAGGAAAGCTCAGTATGTAAAGATCTAAATAGTCTTCCAAGTAGGTAAGCACTGTCACCTTAACTGAAAAATCCCAGTAGTGATTTAGAACACTGGGATCCAAACTTACACAGAAAGTAAGACATAATCTTATGCACAGCCACGCCTTGTGTATATGTTCACAGGTGACGTCTCCTCTGTTGGTGTTCACACTGTTCTTTATTTACACATTTAGTTGTTGCAGGGGCAGTGGAGGGTTGTAACTTGAGAGAGGGAGCTGAACACTGGGCTAAACTGGCTGACTAATCTCCACAGATCCACCCCTCTCTGCCCTACCTCTCCTTACTCAGCTTACACTGCATTAGAGATACACGTGGACATGCCTAGCTTTTTGTGGATGCTAAAGGTCCAGATTCAGGCATTCATGTTTACTTCACTCATTAAGCCATCTCTACTACCTCAGCAAAGGCAACTTTGAGAACTATTCCCGGGGGTTGGGGATTTAGCTCAGTGGTAGAGCGCTTGCTAGGCCCTGGGTTCGGTCCCCAGCTCCGGAAAAAAAAAAAGAGAGAGAGAACTACTTCCCCATCAGATACATAGCTCCAGTGATTAAAGAATGGTGTCATTGCAGTAGTAGACAAACAGCCTATGGAAAAATAACTGACAATATATATACAGTTCCAAGGTGTCCTGAGACGGAATGTGTAAGGAGCTAGAGAGAGGGATACAAGCATGTATTGCTCTTGTAGAGAACCCAGGTTTGTTTGTCAGGTAGTTCACAATTACCTGACACCTACTTCTGGGCGCCCAGGCACTGCACTCTCCTGTGTGCACATACCCATACAGAAATAGATACACAAACATACTTTTTATCATAATAAATCTTCTTTTTAAACTTTATATATAATATGGCCTCATTAGTATTCACAAAGTGACTTTTATAAACTGGTATTTCATATGTCAAAATAAAAGTGTAACAGTATCTGTATTTTGTTTAAGGGGAATTTGTAATTTGAATATAAAGGGGTTTTTTTCCTTAATCAATGGGGCATTTTACACAATGTCCTTTACTAAGCTGATACAGTAAACACAAAAAGCAAAAATCAAATTCTGTTAGAGAAACCATGAAACTCAACTAATCTTAGCTTGTTGGGAAATTGAGGTGTAGATGAGAACACTATCCAAGAGTCTAGCAATACTGTCTGACACTGGATATAACTTAGTCTGTTACCTGTAAATGTACAGAAGCATTCATAATCTGGTAAAATTTAGAGAATGTAGCACCATTGAGAAAAGTAACAGCAATTTGAATCTGTCCTTAGAACAAACAGCATTTGGGATTTGCTGTCTTGCCCATGGTTTTCTGTGTTTTGTTTAACACCTTTTTGTGCATTGTGCTCTCTGTTCCCTCCCTAGGAACGACCTGCCTCTGACGCATGGCAGAAACTGGAGACCTCTCGTGAGTATAAGAACAGTAACCGGCTGCGGGAGTACCAGCTCGAGG
This sequence comes from Rattus rattus, assembly GCF_011064425.1. Lineage (NCBI taxonomy): Eukaryota > Metazoa > Chordata > Mammalia > Rodentia > Muridae > Rattus > Rattus rattus. The sequence goes on along the minus strand of NC_046158.1, from coordinate 140,307,760 downwards.
GCATGAACTGGCTGCTTTTCAACTGGTACAACAGGTGAGGTTCCTGAGCCAGCCGGTGCTCTCACACTGCAGCTGTCTTTTTGCCTTGACCTGAGATACGCTGAAGCTTAGAAGAGTAGTGGAGCCCAGTATCACTGCCCAGTTTGGAATCGTTCCCAAACAACAAAAAGAGGAATGAGTACATATCTTTGGGTGTTCCTTGGTAGATGGCATGGTCTTACCCGAAGGATAGCAGTGAAGCTATGAGGTTGGGCACTGCCTGGTTGGGTTTCAGTGTTTTGATACAGGGTCAGATGTGGTCAGGGAGCCTCAAATTCACTATATATACTACAAAAGCCTTCAACTCCTGACCCCTTCCTCCTCCTCCTCCCAAGAGCTAGAATTAGAGCTTTGTGTCACCACATTCTTTTTTTTTTTTTTTTTTTTTTTGGTTCTTTTTTTTTTTTTTTGGTTCTTTTTTTCCGGAGCTGGGGACTGAACCCAGGGCCTTGCGCTTCCTAGGCAAGCGCTCTACCACTGAGCTAAATCATTCTTAAGTCGTTACACCCACCAGTCCTCAATTTAAAGTCTGTGAAAGAGAACAGATCTGGAGTCTAGACTCACTCCACTGTTTGTTTTGGATTAACAGGTGTACTGGATCTTCCCAATGACACTCAGTTGTGACTTATTTCTATTCTGGTTCTTAGTAGAATCTAAAGGAACCAGACAAAATCTAGAAAACAAGTTGATATTTTCTTATGATTGGCTATTGTATACCATTCAGTTATTTTTAAATTAATGCATTATAATGCAAAACACACTTAGCAGGGTTCAAGTGACCTAATGTTCTGCTGTAGCCTCTGCTACTTACAATGTGACCCAGAGCATAACTTACCAGCTGAACCAGGTCTTGGGTCTGAACTGCGAGGGAGTGAGACCAGATGTGATGACTCGTCCTCCAGGACCACCACTCTTGCTTCTCATCACCAGAAGATAGCAGTGTTTTTAGGCTTTCATGAGAAGGAATTTATTATGTATGTTAAACTGTCCTTTGATACCACAGAGACTGTACAGTGGGACTGTTCCCTCATGAGTACAGTGGTGGTCCCTGAGCTGTCTCTGCACGGCCTCGCTGCTTTGCTTCCACTCACGGGTCCTTGGCAGGTGTGGCCATGCCAGGCATACACATCCCAATTCCATGGCGCCTGCCACTGCACCTTCTCTTGAACTCAATTAAGTTGTCTCATGAAAGAACACACCACACAATAACCTCTGATCCAATTGATAAGATATAATTTGCCCATCTAGACAACACAAAATCCTGTATACACCATCCCTTAAAATATCCATAGCAACCTATATCTATGCGCAGAAAAGAATCCATGTTCTTCCAGCTCCTCCTCCTTGCTCTGGCTTCTTCTCCTCCTTCTAAAACTTTTCTCCCACCCACCCTTCCTTCTCATCCAGCGACAGGCCTCGTTCTGTCCTGTACCTGCCTTCCTGCGTAAAGACATCAACCTACAGCTTTCTTTTATAAATATTCTCAAAAGTTGGCATAGGCAGTGTATAAATAATTATAAAACTAGCCTTAGATTGCTATGAAATTATAAAGCCTTCACTAACCTCACAGGTCAGAGCTTTAGTTATAACTAGCTTCTATAATTTCCCTCTATTGGTAATGAATTACACATACTTCTTACCCTCTGCAGAAAAAACTGTATTTTGGCTGATGAAATGGGCCTAGGGAAAACCATCCAGTCCATCGCATTCCTTTCAGAAATCTTTGTCAGGGGAATCCATGGCCCCTTTCTCATCATTGCCCCTCTTTCCACCATCACTAACTGGGAGCGAGAATTCCGGACATGGACAGAGATGAACGCTATTGTGTACCACGGCAGCCAGATCAGCAGGCAGATGATCCAGCAGTACGAAATGGTGTACAGAGATGCACAGGTGAGCCCCCTGACCAAAGACTCAGACACCCACCTCAGAACTGCCTTTCTGCCACTCGCCTTCAGGAGCTCCAGAGCTGTATCTCGAGCTGCTGTTGGCTTGTTTGTTGAGTTCCACCTGCTACGGCTGACTTCTTGCTTACTCACTAAAGTCTGTATAGTCTTGCTTTCTTATCCCCGTGAGGTATATCTGAGGTCTTTTTTTCAACACTGAAAACTTGGCTTATTGGCTAGTCTGTGAAGTTGCTTTTGTGTGCAGAAGATTTTGTCTGGACTGTTACCTAGTTAGTAAAGAAAATAAGAATAAGTGTGTGGGCAGACTTGATAATACACTCCTTTAATCCCTGGGAGGCAGAAGTAGCAGATCACTTGAATTTGCAGTCAGCCTGGTCTAAATAGCAAGTTCTAGGCTAGCCTACATGGTGAGACCCTATCTCAAAAACAACAAAAACAAAATAAGCAAAAAAAAAAAAAACACCTTTTTTAAAAAATGCATGATGTTTAGAATTTGAACCCAGGGAATTTGTAGAGAAAATGAAGAAATTGGGTAGGGAAAGGTAAAAAATGGGTTTTGTGTTCTTGAAAACACAACTTTGTTTTCTACATTTTTGTTATATATAATCGGTGTACTAAGTATGAGTCTATACTTTCACTGGGCACTGATTGTCATAATTAAAGTAAAAATTAAGTAATCAGGCAGAGAAAAACCAAGGTTTCCAGACAATGTTGTATTTCTTGGCAGACATTTTATATTGCTTTAATATTGGGCATTCAATATTAATGCTGTGCTGGCAGCATTCAGACAGACAGCAAGATAGGGGTGTAGCCTGTCCAGTAGCACTTGTACCAGGTACATGCACCCCACTACTGGAGTCTGTGCTAGGACCTGAGTTATAGGTAAAATCATGTAGCAGAGGATTTTCTTGAGAGTTGAAATGATTAGGCTTGGTAGACTCCCAGCTGGAGATAATATGTGAACTGTCCTGGCTGCTTTCCTTAGCATCACAATGAAGAAGTGAAAAGCTCCCTGTTGCCCTCTTTTTGTCTTAACTTCATGAGGCTGGTGACTTGTGTAAATTCTCTTCCTTGATATTCTGAGTTTCCTCTTGTCTAAGCAGCTGGTTCATTGTTACGGGTTTTCTTCATTTCTTATATGAGAGAAAACAGGGCCTCTTGGCTTCTCATCTGTCATTGCTTGTGCCATTCTCTCAAGTCGACCACTAGCAGAATTCAGTAGCTATGGTGTAAAGCTCTGTTCTGACCTGTCGTCCTCAGGGGAACCCCCTTTCAGGAGTTTTCAAGTTCCATGTCGTCATCACAACATTCGAGATGATCCTGGCAGATTGCCCAGAGCTGAAGAAGATTCACTGGAGCTGTGTGGTAATTGATGAGGCCCACAGACTGAAGAATAGGAACTGTAAACTTCTGGAAGGGTTAAAGCTCATGGCCCTGGTGAGAACTAGCCAGCTTTTTACATAAATAAACATAAATTCCTTCTACTCAAAATGGAGGGAGCATTCCATGGCCTTCTGCACATCCTTTTGCCACAGCTTGAATCCCAGAGGGACCTAAAAACACTAAAATAACATAGAATCTGTAACCTGGAACTGTAAGGTGTGCATAGTTTGTTTCTTGGTCTTGAATGCACTGGTACCAGAAAGAATAGTCTTTTTTTTTTTTCTCTTTTTTTAGATTTATTTACTTTATGTATATGAGTACACTGTAGCTGTCTTCAGACACTCCAGAAGAGGGCCTTGATCTCATTACAGATGGTCGTGAGCCACCATGTGATTGCTGGGAATTGAACTCAGGACCTCAGGAAGGATACATTACTGCCCTGTAACAGTGGATAGGACTTAGTGATTTTGAGTAAACATATGGCTGTTGTAGATTTCATGAAGTTGCCGCTGGAATCATGATGTGAAGGGAAGTTGGCCGTTCATGACTCCACACCTGTGCAGTGTTGGTCTCTGACGTTTCATTCAAGATACGGCCGAAGCTCAACACAGATTGCCCTGGCTCATTTTTTTTTTTGCCACTAACATGTACTCTTTTGTGGCTCCAACATGATTCACAAAGTGTTTCTGATTTTTATAGGAACACAAGGTGCTGCTCACAGGAACGCCCTTGCAGAACTCAGTGGAAGAGCTCTTCAGTTTGCTTAACTTTCTGGAGCCCTCACAGTTTCCTTCAGAGACTGCTTTCTTAGAGGAGTTTGGTGATCTCAAAACAGAAGAACAGGTAATTGGGGGTCTAAAGGATTGAGACAATATGGTTAAGGAAAATGCAAGTCTTTATGAGGACAGGATTTTTTTTTAAGGTTCCTACTCTTATAAAATGAGCACTGCCTCCTTTGTTTTGTATATTTGTTTGTTTATGTTGACAGATGTACTTAATTATTCCAGTTCTCATTGCTAATAAGGATTATTAGGCCTCCTGCTTCACTGAAGGCCCTTGTGCTTTCGTCGATGTGATTTGTAGATCTAGCCTCAGGAGCAAGCTTTTGTCTTTCGCTTCCCTCGCTCCTTTGTCTTTTCTGCTCCATAATCTACAACATGTTCCAGGGCCTCTCTTCTTGCTTATACATTACACAAATGTGAGTAAAAGAAGCCCGTCATATATGTGGAGTAACTGAGTCTGATTTTGTCCTGATTACCTGGACTTTTCCCAGCTTTTAAAGATCTCTTACAGTCTAGTTTATATGTCAGACAAGTTAAATGCTATATGACAAAAATAGCAGAGTTGGGAAATTAAAAGGAAAGTTCAGACCTGTTTAAGAATCAGGAACAACAACAACAACAAAAAAAAAAAAAATCAGGAACAAGGGAGAGGGTACAATTTAAGAATCTTCTGCAATAGGTAAGTTTCTAATGCTGAAAAAAGAAGAATGACTACTTTATATGGGAGGGGAGCTCAGAATGACCAGGAGCCATGAGACTCACTAAGTAGTGGCAGATCATCTGGCGGCTGAAACCGGATGACTGGAGTACAAGTAAGGCCAGAGTTACAGCTGTGCTGTGTTGGAAGATCTGGAAATGGGGCTGGAAAGCAGAAAGGTAAAGAAGTCTTACTCGTTTCTATTTGAGAAAGACAGTTCTGCTAAACTGATTAAGCACAGTGCACAAGTGTGAAGGTGTGAACAATTGGGAGACCACAGCCAACTGACGTCAGGAGTGTGCTCTGGTTCCAGTCTGACGCTTTTACCTGTCATGCAAGTCAGACTTTGAAAGCAGTAAAAATAAAATAAATAAAAGGTGAAAAAGCACTTGTTATTCTCCCCCTCCGCATTTCAATATCTGTTGATTCTTCAAAAGCCAGCTCCAACCCACTCTCCATTTTTGGACCACTGGGAATGCATCCTCTTCTCCCATTGCACTTAATTTGTGGTATGCATTTTTTCTTCTTCCTAGACAATGATCTCCTTGAGGACAAGGCCCACATCTTCTCCAAAGTTGTGTTTGTTGTATTGCCCAGCACAGTGTCTGGCTTGTAGTATACTCTAAGTGACTCAGGTATGAACCAAGTGAAGGGCAAAAGCTGAACCCGGCATGTGGCAGACTGACATTTGTCCGTACCTTTAACAATTAGCTAGCTCTGTTTTCCTCTTTAGGCTCTTACATAGTAATTCTTCACCCATTGGGGGAACTACATTCCTAAATGCCTTTGGATAATCAAGGTCTGAAGAAGGCTAGGTTTAAAATTGGGATTAGTTATAGGAAAAAAATACATTAGTTATCTGGTTTATTTTAATTGACACAAAAATGCAATTTTTGTGTGTGTACAATATGCCTTGAAAAAATATATATATATAGTAGAATAGCTGAATTAGGCTACTTAATCTGTGCAGTACATTACCGTCTTACTTTTTGTGGTGAGAATACTCAAAATCCACTGTCACTGCAGTCCTCAAGAATACATTGTAATTATAGTCTCCATGTTGTACAATAGCTCTCTTGACTTTGTTCTATCTAATTAAAATGGTATGACCTTCAACCAGCATCTCCCCAGACCCTTCTCTAATAGTCATCATTCTACTTACTGTTTGAAGAAGAAATGTTTCTATTTTAAAACACAATACATATAAGCTCTCAGTAGTGTCTGTTTACAATATAAACGCATATTCATTGTTTAAAACCTGCATCTCTCAAAACTTCCCGCAAGTGGGCTGTGTTTCTTCAAGAAGCAGTGCTACAGCAGGTTTTGTGCCTTTTAGAAACGTTGAACAGCCAGCCCTTTCTGACTTTAGAACTTAATTTCTTTTGTATCTCTTGTCTATTTTCTCATCAGGGTTGATCTTACTGGTACCACACTTGAGCCGTATGTAGATTAACTCAGGTGCTTTGACTTTGAATTACCTATCTTGTCATTGTCTTCTGGAAGAGGGAGAGAGGAGAGTTCTTTTGGTGCGGTCTAGTGAATGGAGATCTTTGTGCAGATGTGGACTCTCAGACACAAAGCCAGATTATAGCAGAGAACACTGCAGTAGCCCGCAAACGACAGCTCCCATGACATTGCTATGCGACCTTCTTCATGCACTTCTACTTCTAAACACAAATACTGCTGCTGTTACTTAAAAGGCTTAGGCTAGCTCCATTCAAGCTGCCTCTAAGTCCTTCACTCTGTCCTTTCAGCGTGCTGGTCTTCCTTCTTAATGTATCATTTGTACCTCCTAACAAGATGGGACATTCACCATATAACTTCTGTGCATGTGTGTGTGTGTGTGACAAAAAGAAAGAAAGGTTTGTTTTCTGCATCCTAGAGCATAGGCACTGACTTCCTTCTCCCTTCTTACCTCGCTGAAGAGGTTGCCACACAGGTTCTTGATAATTTGTGGATTGAAACCATATCCCTTTTTCCTCCAGATATTATTGTAAGGTCCCCATTTTCAGGGATCAATCTGTGAAATTTTATATCGTTTTTATGATCTCAATACTATGATGATATTGAAGAGATTATACTGAATGTTGACATGCCATATTGATAATTTAGTCCAGACCGGGACAAATAAACGGCTTTCCTTTCCTGAACAGGTAAAGAAATTGCAGTCTATCCTAAAACCAATGATGCTTCGGCGCCTGAAAGATGATGTGGAGAAGAACCTTGCTCCTAAGCAGGAGACCATCATTGAAGTAGAACTGACCAATATCCAGAAAAAGTACTATCGTGCTATCCTAGAGAAAAACTTCTCCTTCCTGACCAAAGGTGCAAATCAGCACAACATGCCCAACCTTATCAATACTATGATGGAGCTGAGAAAATGCTGCAACCACCCCTACCTGATCAACGGTGAGTCCAGGAATTAGGAGCAGTACATACTAGACTAGAATGTTTTTTGTCTTTTTGCACAGTATAGAACAGAGCTTCAGAAAGACCGATGGGTCTGCCTGAACGATATAATGGTTTCTACCTATTCACTGTTTCTGCAGGGCTTCTGTAGACCTGCCTAGGAGAGTGGGGGTTACCCATCAGTTTCCTGCCCTTATGACTCATATTCTAACCCAAACTTTCCTTTTGAAAATAGAGAAATGTGTTGCTTACTTGAATGAATGATGATGTGGCAGTGAGATTAAAAGTCTGCGTATGCGTTCAGTCATACTAGTCACTGTGACTAATTGGAAAAGGGTTGGTGGTGGTAATGATGATAATGATGGTAGTGGGGTGTGTGTGTGTGTGTGTGTGTGTGTGTGTGTGTGTGTGTGTGTGTGTACACCAGAGATCCACGTCTAGTATCTTGTTTTTAAGACGGTCTTTTTTTGAATCAAGAGTTTGCCAATTTTGCTAGACTGGCTGGCTAGGAAGCCCAAGTACATAACCTCCTTCCCCTCCTCCTCCCCTATGCTGGGATCACAGGCATGTGCTATCATACCCACCTTTTTATGTGGTGCTGAGGATCAAACTCAGGTCTTGCCAACTAAGCCATCTCCATAGATCTGGGTTTGGGTATTTTGCTTTGACTTTGGTGTTTATTTTGGTTTTTTGTTTTGTTTTTTTGTTTTTTTTGTTTGTTTGTTTTGGTTTGGGTTTTTTTTTTTTTTTTTTGGTGTTTTTTGGGGGGGGGGGGAATTTTAAAGCTTTCGAGGAATTCTGATTGTAGTGTGGCTTGTATTCTTTTATAGCTAATTATGCAGTAATAAGAAGTATGAAAGTCTTTTTGTGAACTCTCTGGATAATTTTTTTACCTAAGTAAGTTGGGTTAGAACTTGACATCTCTGACTTTGAGTTTCCAAGAGGGAATTCTAGGAAAGCATGGTGGCTCTCCTGCTACAGCAGACTGACTCCTAGGGGAATAGAGCAGACCACACCCGAGTCTGACTGTTGGCCCAGTAAATGAATTAAGTCAGGATTCACTGTTTCCAAGAATCTATAAAACAAAAACAGCTTTTAATTACATCTTACTCAAGAATGCTTTTGTCCATTCTCTTTCAGGGGCAGAGGAAAAGATTCTTGAAGATTTCAGGAAAGCCCATAGCTCTGAAGCCTCTGACTTCCAGCTACAGGCCATGATCCAGGCGGCGGGGAAGCTGGTGCTCATTGACAAGCTTCTCCCCAAGCTCATTGCTGGCGGCCACAAAGTGCTCATCTTCTCTCAGATGGTGCGCTGTCTCGACATCCTGGAGGACTATCTCATCCAGAGACGGTGAGGCTCACCCACTGCCACAGGCAGCGTAGCCCCCTAATCCACTCGCATAGGTCTTAGCAACAGAGTGTTCACCCTTAGAGAAGAGGAATTGTCTTTTTAAAGACTGACTAAAGTCCATTGTTAATCTTAGGACCAAGTAGTCTCAAGTTTAACTATCGAATAAATTCGTAGCTCTCACAATGTGGAGTTACTGTTTTGCTTAAGAAAAATCTCACGCTTGTTTAAGTTTAGTTGGAAGACATAGAATTGCAGTAGCATTAGGAAAGGGTAAAGAAATGACATAGTTACGTTCTTGTTGTGTGGTGTGATAGAAATGCATCCTGGAAAATGCCACCTCCCTAAGTTTCTGTCGTGACACTCATGGTAGCACTCAACCCTGTACTTCTAGCTCTGTAACTCCTTGGACCTGACTTTAATGACTGTATACGTGAGAAGGCTGCTATCATGCAGATTATTGAGATTCATGGAGGAACTGCCTGGTCTCCTCAGACTATTTTAGATTCTCTGTCATTGTAAGACACCAGTGAGCTGAAGATGATTGATTTTTTAAGAATGCGCTTGCAAGAATTAAAGTTCACAAGATATAAATAAGAGTTAGTAGTGTTAACACTACACATCTTTCTTCTCAAGTAGGAAAACTGGAGTAGGTCTCAGATGTCTTAGCAATGCTCTTATCCTTGAAAATTATGTTTGTCCTTATAAATTAAATCCCTTCCTACAAAGAATACTGAAAGAAATGACAGGCTTAACTGAGGAAGTTCTGGCTTTAATATGCATAGGTAATTCTCCAGAGTCAGATTAGGTAGTAAAAGTCCTCTGAGCACCATAGTAGAGGGAAGAACTGTTGAGACCACTGTCTCTTCTTGGAATAAGCTGATGGTCTAAACCAGAACCAACAAAACAGTTGGGTAGCTTGTCAGTTCACTATAGATTACAAACTTAGTACTGTGTGTAATAAATACCTTACTCTTCAGGAGATACATGACTGTTGAGGATGGTGTTTTGTTTTGATAGTGAGTTACAGTGTAGTGGAACAGACTTGGGAAGTATAAGTCTTTACTAAGCCCCCATTTAGGTTGTTTTTCCTTTATTGTTTATTTGAATTTGTGTTCCAGTTAAGAATTACGATTCTCTTTGAAAGTATGAAATATGTAGCATGACCCCTGGGCGAGTCCTTGTTCGAGCCTAAAGGCTGATTCTTTTTATTCTTTCACTTTGAGCAGTATATCCATAGAACTTTACTTTCTTTTCAAATAGATCTAACTGTCTAGTTTTCTATTTAATAAAATAGGACATCTTTCCCCCAACATTTATTATCAAATACTACATATAACATTTACTGAAGTGTTATAAATGCTAGGTGTATGTCCATTCTTTTCATTCTTCCTTTAAATGTGTTTATTCTTGGAGCAGGAGAGATGGTTCAGTGGTTAAGAGCACTTGCAGCTCTTACAGAGGACCCAAATTTAGTTTCCAGCACTCTCACTGAGCAACTCATGGCTGCCTCTAATTTCAGTTCTAGGGGACTCAACACCCTCTCTGGCCTTCACAGCCACCTGTATACATGTGGCATACACATAGACATACATATACGTAAATAAAAATATTTTTAAAAAAATCTTCTATTATGTTGCTCACATTATTCTAGATGAACTTCAAAATTATTCTTTAAACTGACTTGTGACCATTGCAGACCTTTATGTATATTTGTAAAGAGGGAAGAGAGATATATTCACAACAGGGATTTTTTTGACTTTTATATAGTAAGTAGACAAGAATTTATGTCTTTGAAAAATTGAGAAACATGCTGCTCTCTGCATCGTTCTAGGCCATTTATGTACACTATTGAGTTAATAAATATGGAGGACCACCTGTCTACCTGTTGTTAAGACCTCTGTTATAGATACACAGTGAACTGCTTATCGCTGGCAGACAAGAATATTGTTCATTTCCTTTCAGGCCTTCTGAGGTCAACAATTCTTATGCCAAAACCATGTCATCCCCACCCCTAGCCTGTCTCTCAAAGGTTTCTCCAGAGTGCCCCCTGCTTCTTGTTGGCATATGACAGTTTCTCAGGATTACAGCTTGATGAGCCACGTTAGTTCCTAGGGATCTTATTCATAATACAGTTCTGACAGGGGGTTAATTGCTGAAGTTTGGTGTTGAGGAGTTTATGGCATCTGATTTCTTCGTTCAAACTTCCAAGCCCTCAAGGCTTTCTTTGTTCTTGAGCATCTTTGCTGTACCAGCTGTCAGGTTCTGTCCTCATTTAATTTTATGCCAGACTCTCATACAGAAATGGGAGCACCGCCAGAAGATCTGGCTTAGAAGTAGGGAGAGTGGGGAGTGATTTCACAGTTTAAATAATCCATTTTTAGTTTTTTCTTTAAGAGCACTCCCTCAAAACTAAACATGTGACAGTGAGAATCCTTGTCTCAGCCATTCTGCACACATACCGTCTGAAAACTGTTGTTATGTTACAGCTGCTGGGGTGCTTTCTACTTTATGGAGAAAGCCGTGTGTGTGTGTGTGTGTGTGTGTGTGTGTGTGTGTGTGTGTGTGTGTGTGTGTGTGTGTGTGTGTGTGTGTGTGTTGCACGCACGCACACACACCACACCACCCCCTCTCCTCGTGTTGATTTCTTCCTTCCCAAAAGCTCTGCCAGTCCCACCTGAGGATGCACACACAGGCTTGTCCTTTGTCCTCTGTTCCTGTAGCCTTGCTTGTTGACCTAGAAGGGAAGGAGGCTGCTGTCTACAAGAAACCTAGCCCTGTCTTCTCACTGAGTTGCAGGCTGCTTCTGCCCATCTCACACAGCGCAGTACAGAGTACAGCATTGCTTTGTCAGTGTCATTTTGATATTAGGTATACTGAGTCTGCCTTCTGTCAGAGTTTCAAGTGCCCAAACTGTATTAGTGTCCATAACTTACCTCTAATTGCTCTTTTTAGTTCTTAAGCAAGTTCTTCTGTTCAGCATTGAAATGTGGTTACTGTGAAAACCATCGTCAGGTGAATCTGGTCACTGTGAGAACCATTGTCGGGTGAATCTGGCTTCAAATTGGCTACCAACGTGTGGCTAAGCATGCCGATGTGTTTGTATGATTGTCTTGCTGTGAAGTTTCCATAGGTGGGGAATGAGGGTGATGATAGAAATACCTCGTAGGATTGCTGTGAGAATTAAATGCAGTAATGCATAACCAAGCGTGGACTGCGTACATAGTGTTGGTACAGAGCAGACTCTAAGGACTCGCTTCTGTCAGTATTATGGTGGTTACAAATGTTAGATTAAAATACATCTAATCCTTTGTCTTTTTCATCTTATGACATAAAATCTCTTTGGTCAGCCTTTTTAACAGCCTGTTTCTAGCCTCTCCTGGCATCTATTACTGTGGCTCCATAAAGTGTTATTCTTTGACATATTCTGATTTTAAAGCAGTACCAAGGACCATGTCCACACTTGTATGTGTGGTTACCTTGTGAGTGTATGAGTGGAAAGCAGTGTCTCGGTGTTGCTGTTAGCTTTGGTGCAGTGTAAGTCTTCATCAGTTAGGTTTCTCTCCACTCATTTCCTTGGCTTTTTTCTTCACATGTATCTTTTCTTTTCTCAGCCAAATTAGGGCTGTCTTGATGAATTCTGCTTTCAAAGCCATCCCCACACCAAGTCATCTACATTGCCATCTCTGTCATCTTGCCAGTCATCTCACTGGATTAGAGACATTTGTTCCCTGAATTGATCCAAGGTCTTGGCATTGATAGGCTTCAGGTTACTTGGTCTTTTTCTTTAAAACAGTCTTTCAGGCTCACTTATCTTATGTGTACGGATGTTTTACCTACAAGCATGTCATTACTATGTACCTGGTGCCCAAGGAGATCAGAAGACTATGTCAGATGCCCTGGAACTGAAGTTGCATATGATTGTGAACCACCACATAGTTACTGGGAATCAAGCTGGGTCCTCCACACAAGCAGCCAGTGCTCAAACCATTGAGCTCCCAAGCACAGTCTTTTTCTCAGAATGTTCCTAGTGCTTCTACTTCACCTTTCAGTTTTTGTCAGTTTTGGTGCTCAGAGTAACTTATCCTATAAATTCACTTGTCAGTAGGGTAAACAGAAAGGATATAAAAAGACACAGGAAAATTAAGATCGTTGCTATGTATTACTGCTCTGTTAATTTAATAGTATCCACATAAATGTTCTTCTGTGTTTTGTTTTCTGAATGGGCAATAGCAGTATGTCTGGGAACATCTTCATTTCCTGTTCTTTATACTCTTTTCTTTACCCCACCATGCTATCCAAATCTTTCTGATCTCTTGAAGCACAGATGCTCTCCGCCTCACTCCATTGTCCTCGTCATAGTCTTTAGTGTTCTTGTTCCCAGCACATCTTAGAAACCCTTTCTGTGATCTAACTGTGCACATGGAGGTTTTGCTCTGCACCTTTAATGTTTCTGAGAAACCAACAGGGTAGAAGTTACCAGTTCACAGCCCAGACCTGGCAATGTAGTGCCACAGGCTCCTGACCACTTCCAAGTGCCCTGAGCAACTGAAAACAGAAATGAACTCTGAGCCCAGTTATGAGCACTGCTGAAATCAGTGCTTAAGGCTTATATTTGTCTCTGTGTCAGGAAACAGCGTTCTTTGCAAGTATAAACTGGGAAATTCGTGAGAATAAGTTGTTTGGACAATGTACTGGGGATCAGTACTTTGTGATTTTTAAATCTTATAGGCATCTTTGATTTATAACTGGCCTTTTTGTTTTCTTTTGCTTTAAACAAGGAAGACTTTTTTTTTTTTTTCAGTTCAATTTTAATCTGCACTGCTTCTTCTGCAGAGGGTGGGATTCCTTAGACTGGTGTCATCTGGTCCAGATTTGAAGTGGTGTGTTCCAGGCCATTGGACAGCCACTTGCTATTGTTTGTGCTTTGAACCATGATTAACACCTGGGCTTTCATTCATTTGGGTCCCCTCAGATACACCTATGAGCGAATTGATGGGCGAGTACGGGGAAACCTGCGCCAGGCAGCCATCGACCGGTTCTGTAAGCCAGACTCAGACCGCTTTGTCTTTCTTCTGTGCACCAGAGCGGGAGGCCTGGGAATCAATCTCACAGCTGCTGACACCTGCATCATATTTGATTCTGACTGGAACCCACAAAATGACTTGCAGGTAACCATTAGGATGATAACTCTTTATCTAGCTGTCCTGACTCCCAGAATTTCATAACAAAGCCTGGCTTAGTTATAGATTGTCTGCAGTGCTGCATGCTGTGGTGTCAGCTCTTAGGGATTTGACCAGGAGAAGAAATTAAGTGAAAAGTAGGTGTTAACCTTCCCACTAATTAGAGAGTACTTCTCTCCCTTTAGTTGAAATGAAGTAATGTTCTCGGTACCAGCCTCCAAATACAGACTAGAACTGCTGTTATCAAACTAAATATCTGGCCTTTTCCCTTCAGTTTGTTTGACGTCGTATGTCCGTTATGTGAATGAATTTTTTAAAAAGTGTGAAAGCTCTGTAGTGTGGCAGGGGGACAGGCTCTCTCACTAGGCTGTCTGCTCTCTCTTTAATGTATATGTCAGAAGTTACATGTGTCCACTTTAGTGGATTCGTAGATTCTGTTTTCCAATTGCAGTCACACTAAAAATAACATGTGACTTTACACAGATTATTGCAAAAAACATGTTCAGCATAAAAAACGGACAACAGGTCAACAAGTAAAAGTGCTTGCCACCAGGCCTGACAAGTCTGATACCCAGGACCCACATGGTTTGAAGAGGAGAACCAACTCCTGAGATTTGTCCTTAGACCTCCACATGCACACACTCTGCATGTGGGGACACACACACACACACACACACACACACACACACACACACTAAATTTAAGTGTAATAAAAGCAAATATAATGAACAATAAGAAAAGAGTAGTGCCCCTATTTGGAATTCATCAGCACTGTTCAAAAATAAATTAAGTGCAGCTACCAGATTGTCCAGTGGTTCAGCCTTATAATTTTCCAACTTCTCACAAAAACTATTAGAAAATAGACTCGTATCCATTATTATTCACAGTTAACTTCATCATCATATACACTGAATCTTGAATTATTTGCTGATGCTAACTAAGATCATTAGTGTGCAGGGTGGGACATATGTATAAATGGCTCATAATCTAATAAATCATTGATCTAAAATATTAGGAGGCTACAGCTTCATTTAACTCAAGAAGAATTTCAGGGGCTGCTGCAAGAGAAGGGATGCCAGGAAGAGGGTACCAAACTGAAGGACAGGCCCTCTTTCCTACCTGCTCTCTTCCACAAAGTTATTCTTCCTGTTCTTTTCTTTTAATGAGTCTCTAAGTAATCTTTTGTGTGATGAAAACAGTGTAGTAGTTGAAAGCCAGTGTATTACATACTGAGTTAGCTAAAACTTAGGAGAAATACCATGGTAAATTACCACAAAGTAAATTGTGTGGCACTCTGTTCAATATCTGGCTTCAAATTAAACTGGTTGTAAATAATTTACTGTCAGTTCTTTGTCCTGGCAAAGAGATATTAGAATCAAAGATGGGTTGCTAAATTTCATAAGTACAGTTTTTGAATAAGTAACATATGGTCATCGTTAAAGTTGAAAGGCAAAAGCTAGTACTTGATCTCTCTGTGAACGAGCCTAATTTGGAGTTAGAGATGTGGGTCAGTGAGAGAGCGCTTGCCTAGCTTATGCAAAGCTCTAGGTTCAATTCCCAGCAGCTAAAAGTATCCAAGATTTAAAACAAAACAATAAAACTAGGAAAGTATTACCTTTGGTGCTGCCACCTATTTATTTAATTGTTCTATTTGAATGTAGCTCATGCCCATGTATATTATCTTTGCTCTACAAAGTCACAGTGGTGGCTATAGATAGGTTGGCAACAGAAACCTCAAAAGTCACACAGTGGTTAGCATTAGGCTCTTTGCCAGTGGTTGACCCACCCTAGCAGATCGCTTCTTGAGCCCTTGACAGCTGTGAAGCTCCATGTTCCTTTGTGATGCATATTCAACGTTAGATGTAAGACAAAATGTCACGGAGAAGAGGAGTATAAGAAACCAAAACTGAGTGGCCAATGTGGACATGTCTGCAGGAATTTCCAGAAGGGAAATTGGAAGCATAAGGCCAGAGGCAGACATTTTGGAATCATAATGCCTCACATAATGGATTGTAAACATTGACATTGAATAGGTAAAATACTGAGAAAAGCAAAAGGTGAGAGTGCCTTACCTAATGGAGAGATGAAGTCATCTAAGAGGACTGATTTCATGTACAGCAACCAAAGGAAGTGAGTTGAACTGCCCAGAGTTAGATCTGTGAAGAGAGGAGACACTCTGGAATGGCTACTGTTAATATGTACTGCCAGGGACGTGCAAAAGATAAGAATATTAGTGGTCATGCAGAAATTGTGAAGTAGTGTGAACTTACTCAGGGTGCTATCAGTTTG
The DNA here is from genome assembly GCF_011064425.1 of Rattus rattus. Taxonomy (NCBI): domain Eukaryota; kingdom Metazoa; phylum Chordata; class Mammalia; order Rodentia; family Muridae; genus Rattus; species Rattus rattus. The sequence continues at coordinate 140,291,723 of NC_046158.1, read as the reverse complement.
TGAGCTTCCTCTGGCTATCAGCCTGGATGAAGAGACCCAGAAGACCAATACTGCAGATGGTTCTAGGTGGCAGCTTGCATGCAAGAACATCACAAAGTGTAATGAGTGAGGAGTCAGTAAGACTGCCCAAGTCAGGGTCAGAATTCTAAGGTTTTTGGCTCTTGGTCTTCAGACTAGCTTCTCTGTTTCTGATCCACTTTTATTGGTTATTATTCAAGTTTCATTAAAGTATAGGGTAGTTTAAAGACAAGGAATTGTATTGATAATTATTGGGAAGTAATTGGTGTATTAAAAAGACAATATGAATCTTAAAGGTACAATTCAAGTTGTAATCTTCAGAAATGAACACATACACGAACACACTTCCTTCCTTGTAACATTTTCCCTGCACACAGGCACTTATATACAAAGGAGGGGGAAGCTGAGACTCGGACACTCAGACCACCCTGTGATTGCCAAGACTTTAGCTAAATCATCTGGGAAGATGGCTAAACTGAAATGCTAACACTAATGAAAAAGGAAGATCTACTAGATCTTTCCCAAGAACTATTCTTGTTCAGGACATTTTCTTTACATGTATTTATTTGCACATGCCAATATTTTTAATAAATGAATCATCTATTGTCTTTGGAAAATAGATTTAGTCATAAGCATTTATCTAGGAATGGGTTAAGGCACATACAACTTATACTGCCTGATACGAACATCAAACCATGGAAAAGAGAGTCCATTTTGAACTAGATTTTAAATTCTGTTGTGAAATTTTAGCAGACAACTCATTTCATTTGAAAGAAAATGGGATTTCACTGAGGTCTCAAATGATATGGCATTATTTTGACCAATCCAAAGTTGTTTTTGCAAGGATAAACTATATTTTTTTAACTAATTTCTGGTGGATCCCTGTAGGACCTTAAAGGTAAAGCAAGCATGATTGTAGAAAGAGTGGGCTCTACCAAAGTACACCTGAGACTGAGCCAGGGAGTTTTGGTGCTGAGCAAATACAAGGTGGTTATCTCAAAGAATTTATTGTGACTTTGCCATTTCAGAGGTTGCACTCCTCTTACCTTCAGACCTGCAGCAGGGCAACACATCATGGTGTCAGACTCGTGGCAGAGTAGCCTGTTCAATTCATAGAACAAGCTAGGAAGCAGAGAATCAGTAGCTGGTTCCAGTATCCTCTTGAAAGACATCTCTACGTCAACCTAATCCTCTTCGGTTAGGACCCACTTCTCATAATTTTCTGTAGTGCCAAGCACACCTTCAAGGCCTGGGGAACACTGGAAAACCAGTCAAGCATCACAAAATAATCCTGTTTCCTTTTAGAGTTTTTCACTGTTACTGTGCATCCATTCAACCATCTGATTCTTTTCTGGAGAGGGAGAGGTGTTTAAGGTGGTTTGTATCTTGGTTTTGGTTTTGGTTTTGGGAGTCAAAACTCATACTACATAGCTTAGGCTTGAGTGGGACTCAGATCTTCTGCTCCACCTTTCAATCTCTGTGCCACCATGCCTGGCTAGAGATATTTTTAAATTTAGATCTTCATAAGACATCATTATTGAATATCATCTGTTACTTACTTTATCTCGTTTGCCCAGTAAATCATATCCTGCCCCCATGCCTAGATGGAATCAGTTCAAAAATAGACGCAAGTAAACGATAGAGCATCAAAACATTTGCCTTAAAGTCTAAAGGCACTTAAACACTAGAGCTAGACTTACAGCCAGAATTTGGCTCACTGACTCGTACACGTGCACATTCTCCTGTCTTGGCTCAGCATGCCACGTGCCCCTCTGTAGAGTGGAAGGCCCCTGACGAGCCTGCTGGTCACAGAGAACTGTTTAGAGTCAAGGAGGAGGACTCTGTGGGGCAGGGTTCCAGGCCTTCAGCAGCAACAGCAGCAGTGCCAAGGTCCCCTTTAACACCAGAGCCTAAGACACGGCAGTGCTGGAAACAGTCGCGTAAGAAAGAAGTGCAGTAATGAAAACTTTGGTTTCTTCTTAGAAAGCAGGTCTTGCTGAAGGTAGAGAAGAGCCTCATAGGACGACAGGGTGTCGAGCTCTCTCTCCCTCTCAAAGCACCCTCCTTGTTGCTGCTCCATAACAGCCTGTTGAGTTCCCCAGACTTGAAGAGAGCTCAGCTTAACAGTTGTGGACAGCACAGTTCAAGGGCCATCCTGTGTCTTAATGCTCCCTGACGGTAGAATTGGGAAACCATAGGAGCAGATGTCCTGGCTGGAGGAGTTTGAAAGCAAGAAAAGGAATCCACACTGAGGAGACAACCCCTTCTGTGGCCATAGAAGAACTCTAGGAACTTTCCACAGTGCTCCAGAGACGGTGGGGGGCTGGTTCCTCCTCCTACTTATGAGAAAATGACAGTGCCTTGACTCATATTCAGAGTTGGAAAACTGGTCAGGAAATTCAACAGCAAAATAAAAGTGGTTGAATTATGGAAAGACTGGGAGTTTTTCTTTTTTTAACTTGTAATTGTGCAGGTTTTAATTAAGGAATAAGTATAGTTTAAAGTGTTAAGGAAAACATGCTTTTAAGATGTTATAAAGCTGCTAACTTGGAGGCGAATGAGGGCAAGAAGAAACAGCTTTGTGTTTGGGTTTTTGTCGTGGATTTTTAAGTCTATTTTAGACAGGGTCTCACTCTGTAGCCCTGGTTAGCCTCAAACTCAGTCCTCCTGCCTCTGCCACCTGAGGCATGAGCTGTACCTTACCTGACTGGTTTAGGTTTTGTTTGTTTTGTTGTTGTTGTTGTTTTGTTTCGGTTGGTTGTACTTTTCGCTTGTTTTTGGTACCATCCCTTTCATTTGTACATGGTTGTCAAAGGTGTAGTATGATCTTTCTGACTTGGACTTGAGATTGGCAGTAGTAAACTGAGGGCAGAATAAGTAAACTACGGGGTCTATAGCTGTTCTGTTTTCTTAAAGCATTGTATCAGGCTTTTGTTAATCTCAGATGTATCAAAAAGTAAAGAACAAAGTGTGAGTCTACAGATCAGAAAGTCGAAGCTCTGATTTTTTCCCCTGGGGTGAAAGATTGTAGCATCCCTGCCCAGCTGTGTGCTGTCCCACTCTGCACCCTTGCGATGCATCTCATTTGGATTGCTGTCCGTTCCTAGTGTTTCTCTCTGCCTTACTTTTATGTATGTGAGTTCTGATTAGGAAAATAAATACTTTGAGATTTGACTGTATAATGACAAGTCTCTTATCCTGTTGTCACTTCAGGTAAATTGTCTTGGGAGAAAGAGCATATGTTTGTCTGCTGATGTCATTTAGCTGCTTGTTTTTCTTGGTTAACAAGAAACCCAGAGGCGAGGATTCTGGGACAAATGTGGTATCTTCATTGTGGTCAGAGACCCATATTCCTTCTTTCTTTTTGTTCTACAAACTTCCATGTGTGTGATTAATGTCATCTTGGCCTCAACCTGAGGCAGACAAAAGAAGGCAGTCAAGTGTGATACCTTTGTGTGGATTCGCAGAACCCCTTCCTAGGGATGACTCTGTAGACTGTTCCATCTCCTGGGTGGGGTGGAATAACCCCTCCATTGCTGGGTATGTAAGTGCCTTCATTTGAGCACATTTCTGCCCTATATAAAAGTTGGGCTTTAGGCATGAATAAGAAAGGAAATGTGTAGACTGTGTCATGTAGTGTGTACGTGTCATCCCTCTGCGAGACCTTTGCCTTGAATACTTACTCAACTTTTTCTTGAAGTTACCTTCAAACCCATAGAACCCAGGGGAAAAGTGTTTTTCTAGATCAGCGATTCTCAGCCTGTGTGTCACAGGTCACTTAAGGCCATCCGAAAGAAAGCACAGATATTTACATTATAATTCATAACAGCAAAGTTGCAGTTATGAAGTAGCAACAAAACTAATGTTATGGTTGGGGGTCACTCCAACATGAACTACATTAAAGAGTTGCAGCGCTAGGAAGGTTGAGAATCACTGTAGACTGTCAGCCATACTGTCTACCATAATCACGTTATTCTTTAATTATATTTTTATATTTATTTTTATTATAGTTATTTATTTATTATGAGGGTGTGCACCACAGCAGAAATGTGGAGGTCAGAAGACACCTGTGGGAGTTGGTTCTTTCCTGTGGGACCCACTGAGCCATCTTGTTAGCCCAGTGGTCACTGCCTTACTTACCAGAATTATCCAACAGAACTCCCACAAACAGAGTTGCTATCACATAATATACTGAAGGAACAAAATGTTTTAAATTCAATTAACTGTCGGTAAAAAAATTGAATAAACTCTAATATATACTTTTGAAAAAAGAATGAGATAGCTCTGTGAACTGCTGTGGAATCTATATTGGTAAATGAAAAGAAAGAAAGAAAATACGTGTGTGTGTATGGTATATAAAAGCATTCATTCATCTGGGGAGTAAGATAGTTTCACCGTGTTAACTCTGGCTAGCCTGGAGTCAGGCTGGTCTTACATACTAGCGTTTATTTTAATGGGCTATTACATTTATGCCTGTCTCTCCCTGCTCTGACCACCGTATGGTCAAAACAAAACAAAGCAAAACAGTGTGTGCATTTTTAATGCTTTCCTGTAGAGGGCGCTAGGAAGCAGTGTACATGACAGAAGTAAGCTCAGAGCAGCTGTGAAGACTTTATATTATTATACAGTTAACTTCTTAGATTTTTAAAAAGTAAAAATGTTTAGTTTCAATTTACCTTCCACATCACTTCCTATGGCATTTACATCTTACGTAATCGTAATATAATGAATTACTTGAACCAGGAGATTGACGCAGATAGAGTATTACTGATAGATTCACATGAGTCCCGTGTATGGGAAACTTGTGGTTCAGAATCCCCATCCACCAGCAGTCATGCCCCCTCAGGACCCTTCAGGCTGTGGCAGTGCCCTTGTCCTTCCTTCAGTTACCAGTACACTTTAAAAGGTACTGACAAGCTCTTTAGACCGCCCTTGATGTGTTGGTTTGTATTTGCCCGATTTTTTTTTTTCGTAGATGTAAAATTAGGCATTTCAGGCAACGCTATCATAGAAATAATCATATTATCACATTCAGGACTTCCTGTTGGAGCACATGATGTCCCTGTCCAGTCACTTGTAATGAGATTTTGACTTACGTTGCTGTCTCCTAAGCCTCTCAATTTTAAATAGCTCTTACTTTATGAAATTAGTTAGGTATCTTATGAGTAGATACTTTGGGATCGTACAAATTCACTGTTTCTCACTCCTCCATTGCTGTAAACATCCAGCAACAGACTTGCCCTCCGTCAGTATTACCAAATTGTTTGGCTGGTGCTAATTTTTGTTTCCATCATTTCTTCTATATTTTTAAATGAGAATAATAATTATTTTTGTCCCATTTATTTAGTTGGGGTTCATGGATATTTATGTTTTGTATATTGTTAGTGATTGTTTTGTTTTATGTTGGGCTCTTACTGCATTAGCCAGGCTGACCTATAGCTACTAGGGTCACAGAGTCCTCCTGCTTCAGCCTCCTGAGTACCTAGGACCAAAGACATGTATGGGTACAGCTGTCTATTTTATGTTATAATCCACAACCCTCAGTTTGTCTAATGCTCTTCATAGCCCACTCACATCATCTAAGCAATTCTTCACTTTTTTAGGTAAAATATTCAGATTCATGTTAATATTTTTTCTGACAAGGTCTTGGAATTGGCTATTTCTCTACAGGTTCCTATTCTTTTTATTTGAGAAAAGTGTTTAGTGGTCAAGATCTGAAGCCAAAATAATGCCATCACCTCTAATCTTGGCACTTGGGAGGTGGGAATAGAAAATCAGGAGATCAAGGACAGCCTTGACCCACATATCAGGTTTGCCACCAGCCTAGGTTACATGAGACCTGTCTCAAATAAACAAGTAAACAAGTAAACACAGAAAGCTAGGTCTGGCCGCTAGGTGTGCCCATGGCTAGGCCCTCTGGGCACATGGACCAGGGATAGATGTACACGTCTGCCAGCAGGAGCACTGCTGTGCTGCAGAGACCACACGGAGTGGGCTCCAATGCCAGCCGGTTGCGGGGCAGTGGATTTATTCAGTCACATCTAGCATAAAAATCAAGTGGAGTCAAGAATACTGACCAACATTTTGTAAAAATAAATTTACCAAAACAGATCTCTAATCTATACTAGATTATTTCATCTAGGATATTACAGTATATAAACAAAAACATTCTTTTCCAAAGAGTCTTAGTTTAGTTCTATTCCTCCATGCCTGATTGTTTGGTTGGTTTTTTGCTATAAAATCTCGTACCCCAGAGTGTCTTCAACTTCCCTGTGGAACCAAGATTGGCTTTGAACTTATAATGCCCGTTTCTGCATCCCAAGAGCTGGGCTTATAGGTCTATGGTGCCAACACTCAGCTGGAAAGTCAGTTCTTAAAATTCAAAAACAAAATGAGCAATTGGATCTCTTTGTGTATTAGGGAGGCAGCATAGGCCCCAGCAAGCAAATTATAAATATAAATCATTTATGCATTTTTTGTTTGATATACTTATATTTTTCAATTTGGATAGACTTTTATCTAGATTTCAACAAGTAGGTTTGTATTTTTTCTATTTACTTTATCATATTTGTCCATTTTTTTCAGTCTTTTTCTCTGAGTATGTATATAGACATTTAAATTGAGAATTAATTTGGGGCCCTTTTTTAACATTTTATTGGTTCTTTGTGAATTACACATCATGCACCCCAATCCCACTCATCTCTCCAGCTCCTCATCCCCGCCCTCCACCCTTATATCCTCACCCCCAACAGAGAAAAAGAAGATCACTGTGGAAGCTATAGAGTGTCACAGTGTGTCCCAGAGTGTGCCCTTTTGTCCATACTTCTTTGCTTGCACATGTCCATTACAATAACTTGTTGGTCAGGTACAAGGCCTCTGCCTATCAATACGGGAACCCCACTGGGATTCTCTCAAATATTCTGTTGTTGCCCTGTGTCGTGGAGACTCCATAGTTCTGGATCTGTAGCACCAGCCTTCATGCACTCCAGCAGTTCATAGATGGGGGAGATGTTGTGGTAGGCCATCTCAAAGCCCTGGATCTGGGCCCCAAAGGAGTCTGAGCTCATAATCCTGCCGGCTCTCCTGCCCTCAGGGCTGGCTCACCAGCAGCCCGGCCTCCAGCAGGCCAGCTCTTCCCTGCTGCCCAGGTGAGGTGCGGGGCCTGCTTTCCCAAGAGTGAGACTCCCACTCTGATGACCTCACAGCCAGCCTGCCTGCCTGCCTGCCATAGGTGGCACAGCCCTTGTGAGAAGGGGTGGGATGCTGCTCGTGTCGTCTTACATAGACAAGTGGCAGGGCTAGCTCTCCCACACTCACACCCTCAGGCCGGCTCACCTGTGCCCCCACCACCAGAGTCAGCTCTACTGTGGTGCCCAGGTGAGGTGCAGGGCCTGCTCCAGAGTGCTGCAGCTGGAGAGAGGCAGGGTCGGGTCTCCTGCCTGTCACAGGAGGGGAGAAGGAGGGAGATTGTCTCTCCCTCACGTAGGCCAGCCACCATGTTCTGTGTCCTCTGGGCTGTTTAACTACAACTCCCAAAATGTGCAGGACCTGCTCTCCTGTATTCCTGCCCCCAGGGCCAGCTTTCCCATGGTGCCCAGGTTAGGGATGGGCCAATTCTGCATAGCCTACTGACATCCACTTTGATCTCTGGTGGCAGCCCAGACCAGGGACATACGCCTGGCCTTTGGTGGTAACAGACCCTGCTGCTACAGAGCCACCAACCCAGTTACGCTCCTCCATCCCTGTGGCAGCATAGGCCTGGACCCCACCATGGTCCTACATGACGTCACCAACTACTCAAATCTGGCTGTCCTCACTCCCCTCCAGTCTCCAGCCTCCTTCATTGTGCCTGCATCCTCCTGTTTCTCTGTCTCTCCCATTTTCCACCACTTCCTTCTCTTAGTGGTACCCAGAATCTCTGAGTGTCTGGGGTTGTCTCTGGAGTGGTCTCAGGAGTGCTATGCCCCAACCGTGAATTATGGTACTGGGGAGGGGTCATCTTGGGGATGGTCTGACCCTTAGAGCTTACACAGTCCTGGGCTGGTGGTCATCTCAGGCTAGCTCCTTGTCTGGGCCTCTGTCTGCTGGTCTTCTCAGGATCATTCCTCACCTGGCCCACCTGAGTGGCCCCTTGGAAGAGTCCCGTGTCCTGGGAGCTGGTCCAGGCCTGCCTAGTGCCAGACTTCCCAGGCTCACTTTTTTCAGGGAATGTTAGGCTACTAATTATTCAGATGTTCATAAGTCAGAACATGAGAGTGTAGACATGACCTCTCTCATCTCTGGCACCCCCTGATGCACATGTGACAGCAGCCACACCTGCAGCATGTGTCAGGACGGGAAACCCTTCACCTTCTACACACTCGGGTCTCGATTCCATGTGCACAGAGGCCTACTCTTGTGTAACCATGGTGTAGTTCTTAGAATCAGGAAGTAAGAGCACAGTTCTTTAGTCCTCTAGTCCATACTGAAATGGCGCCATTCCATTTCTTTCTTGTTCCTTTGTAGTTCTCAAGATCAAATCCAGGATCCACATCACATTTGCTCTTTAGCCTCCTTTAATCTGGGTCATCTCCGTAGCTTTTCTTTTTCTTTGAAGTTTTTGTTGAGTGGTCGCTGGCTGGCCGGTAGGCTGCTTCTAATGCAGACTGCTTGCTCAGCAGTGAATTCAGATCTGGTCCCTACTGAATTGATACATCCTTCTGGGATATCAGAATCACAGAAACATGTCTTCATTGTCTGATCAGGTGCACTATGATCACATTGTTTCCCTTCTCCTTTGAAATTGTAAGTAGTCTTAGAGAAATACACTGGAACTGGGCTTGTTTGTTGCCGAAGTTTCACTTGTGGTTTTAGTTTCCGTTAAACTAAACTACACCCGAAGGTGTAGCCCAGGGTGAGTCTTCTACCTCAGATGATCCCATTAAGAAAATGTCTTGCAAGCATGCCTAGTATTATTTAGGTAGTTCTCATGTAATCAGGTTAACAACCAAGATAAGCTATTACAACGTGAAATTGGCCTCTGCTTGGCAGGCTTCGGTTTTCATGCTGTTTGAGCACTGAGAAAAAGGATTCTGGTGTCATTTTTAACCAGAGAGATAGGGGAAGGATCTGATTCTAACTAGGGTGATTACCTGATAGGCAGACTTAAGACTCTCCACTTAGACTCACCTCCCCAACCCCAGTCATTCAGACTCATGTTCACTGGAACGGTAGCTTCCTTTAAACAGCCTGGCAATTGATCCATGGTTTTACTGCTTGCCATTCTATTCTGGATGCTGGGATTGCAGTAAGACCATGAGACAGAAGCAGGGATTTGAGGCTGTCAGTTTTCTTCGGCCACTGTCCTCACTCATCTGAGAGGGCACATTCTCACTGCTCATGTTCACTTCAGTCAGAACAAGAAAGCGCTCAAGTCTGCAAGGAGACCTGCAAGCTTCACATAGATGGCATGGCCGTTCCTCATGGTCAATGTCAGGGACACCCTTCTGTGCTTGCTTCTGGGGTTGGGGGTAGGGGGACATTTCTTGTTGAAGAAAAAAACAAAAACAGTAAGAATCCTTTTTAAATAAGTGAATCTAGCTTTATGTAGGACATACAAAAAGAACCATTGAATATGTTATAAGCAAGGTAACCATCGAAGACTATTGGTCTTCAGTACAATATACAGGTACAAACACACAGCTACACCTAATCATTGAATCATACTGATAACCTCTATTCTAACATCAGAGTCATTCTGTAGTCTCTCTCTCCATCGTCTTCTGGACCATGTCAAAAGAGCTCAGAGATCGATCTGAGGAGTCTCCCATAGGTTATATTTGAACAGCTTTGACAACTAAGTTCAATAGAACATACCACTGTACTATGTGACCTCACTGTGTTCCTTAAAGAACTAATAATGAAAACCTAGTAAGGTTTTTATTAGGAATCAAATGTTTAACTTTTCTTTAATAATGGTGTATTAGGGCAACCAAACTGTTAATGAAGACAGTTGTAACTAATAATAAAGAAACGCATGTATACAGTGGCCTTCTGTCTCATAACAGACACAGATAAATGTGCTTGTTGATGGAATTTGAAAGCCCATCTGTGATATGCCCGTCCAAAAATCAGATCTTGATCTAATCAAGTTGTAAGCTCTAATTCCAGTTTAGAGGAAATAAAAGGGGCAAAAGTACCCACTCCCTCGGGGACATAGCCCAGATACAGTAAGCATGGTGGGAGGACAGAGCCAGCACACTGCAGTAAACTGAGTACAAAGGCTAGAAGGCTGGTTGAGGTTGACAGTTATTTCGTTTGTGGGGGTACTTAGTTTAGAGGTAGAACTCTTGCTTCGAATGTGTCAGAACTTTCCATTTCTAGTGCTGCAGGTGGAAAAGAACAGACTAGATTTTAAGTATAGCAGTGGTGGTGTGCTATGTTTTACCTTTAGACGTCCATATTAAAAGACATAAGGACTAGAAGCATTCTGCTTAGGATTTTCTGCGTCACCATTAGTGGGAAGTGGTAGAAAGGAAGCAAGATTGTCCACAAGAGTCACTATGCTTTCCTGTTTTTGTCAATGTTTGAAATTTAAAAATAGAAGAGAAGCAGTGCGCCTGCCTCTGAGGCATTATTCACAGACGTAGAGCAGCATCCTGAGGTGAGCCTCTCCACCCAGTAGTCTGGGAACCCATTGGTAAAGAAAGGAGTAACTCCCAACATGACAAGACACCAGCTGTAAAAGTTGACCACTCACCCCACAGGAGCTTCTGTCATTGTATCTGTGTGAAATGTGAGTGTATATATATGGTGACAAAATGTGTGTGACCCTTCTTCCCAGGCTCAGGCCCGGTGTCATCGTATAGGCCAGAGCAAAGCCGTAAAGGTATATCGCCTAATCACTCGAAACTCCTATGAGCGGGAAATGTTTGACAAGGCCAGCCTGAAGCTGGGCCTGGACAAGGCTATTCTTCAGGACATCAACAGAAAGGGCAGCACCAATGGAGTGAGTACATTACACCAGCCCCGGACCACTGCAGAGCGTGTGCCTTTGATCCCACACCAGGCAGATGGTTCTTGGAGTCAGACCAGTTTGGGATAGATAGTGAGACTGTCTCAAAAGTAAACCAAAAAGGAGCACTTGTCAAGGTTTTTCCTTCTTAAAGCTGTTTCTGGGTTCCCTTTCACCATTTTGACTCTGTCCGCCATAGCATAGTTAAGTAATCCACCATAACAGAATATTTTGGAGGCAGTCTCTGCATTTTCTAAATGAATAAAGGCAGTCTGGGAACCAGGGTGTGCTAGGGCTCCTCTGTATGCAATAACATTTAAATAAAGTTTAACCACACCCATCAGAGCTGTTATGCCAAAGGCCTAACATTTTATAGTGGATTTGTTACCTTACCTCATCTCACACACCAGACTTCAGGCTGCTTTTTTCTTACTAAGATTTACTTGGTTTATTTCATGTGTATGAGTGCTTGTCTGCATCTGTGCATGTGTACCATATGTGTGCCTTGGTGGCTGCAGATTCCAGGAAAGGGTGTCCCATCCCCTGGAACTGGAGTGACAGATAGTTGTTAGTTGTTGTGTAGGTGCTGGGAGCCATATCTCTGTAAGAGCAGTCAGTGCTCTTAACTACCGAGCCATCTCTCCAGTTTGACTTTGACCTTAAAGGAGTCCATGTTGTCTGTGTTCCTATGACGATAACAATGTGCAGTATTTCAAAGGTGTTCATTGTGTGATGATCAGTGAATAATAAATGAACAAAATTAGCTTAAAGTATGACAATTAACCTCTCTGTCTAACTGGGCATAGTAACACATGCCTATAATCCCAGCACATGGGAAGTGGAGGCGGTCAGGACGGTCAGGACGTCAAGGCGGGCCTCTGCTACACGTGAATTTTCAAGGCCCACCTGGTACATTAAGACCCAGTCTTAAAACAATGACAACTGTTAAAATTACTGCTAAAATTCTTAACTCATTGTCAAGTACAGAACAGCATGCCAAAGCCCTCCATCTTTAGGCTTAGAGCATCAGTAATGGAGCTAAGACCTTAGTGCAGATGTTCTATATCCTTAGCTATGCATGTGTTGCTAACCATCGTACTCCAAATTGCCCATCCTGGGAGCCATGGAATTCCCTGTTGTGATTGCAATAAAGAGAACCAGATTGTTAATTAGAAACAGGAAGGGATGTTTTGAACTCCATTTCCTGTTATCAACAAGTGGTTGAAAGATCACACTTGGCACAGGCTCCTTTTTTTAGTTAAGGAGTGACATCATTTCCAATATAAATGTACTTATTTAATAATGAATAAATCATTTTTTCAGCTCGTGTGGTACATCTGGAAGCTTTAAAGACATAAACTCAAACTAAAATATTAAAATAAGATGTCACGTATATCCTCTCCAATGGTGCATAGTTTTAATTGCTTATGACATTTGATGATAACCAGTGTCCTGAAGAATGTTAGGCATTTGGCTCATGTGGTAGGCTTTGTTCCAGGGCTCCCTATAGAAAATTGCCTGCCTGGCTGCCCTGCATAGTAGCCAGGGCACCGTCCTCTGTCTTGTCTTCCTATCATGTGCAGTTAGTAGAGCAGCTATATCCTGAGTCACGAGGGCCACATTTGAAGCTGTTCTTTCCTGTGCATTTTCCACTTTGGTGACCTGCTCAGGTGCAGCAGCTCTCAAAAATGGAAGTAGAAGATTTGCTCCGGAAAGGTGCTTATGGAGCTTTAATGGACGAGGAGGATGAAGGCTCCAAGTTCTGTGAAGAGGACATAGACCAGATTCTGCAGAGACGGACCCACACCATCACCATCCAGTCAGAAGGGAAGGGCTCCACTTTTGCCAAGGTAGGTGATCCTCCCCCCACCCCAGTGATCATTTGGGAAGGGAAGGGAGCACTGTTTCTTCTTTTAGCTCATTAATGCAGCTTCTGTTCCTCCAAATACAGTCTCTTGATGATGTAGACACTTAGAGATACCGACTGTAGTGAAGAGAAGCTAGTGGCCCCATGCAGGTAGACACTAGTCTGTACTTTTTCTGTCTGCTCTTTGCAAGAACTATTCCAGAACCGTCGAGTGGACATCTTCATGCTTTTGTAAAGTTTTCTTTTAACGCTATCAGAGCAGCTCTCCACTGCACATTCCACTCCTCAACTCAAGCAGGCCTTCTTACGTCACAGGGATGGGTTTTCAAAACATCCCAGCCACTTGGCTGAGGATCTCCTTCCTCTGTTGTTCAGGTCACTGCGTTTAGACCTCTGCAGATTGGCTAATTCCCATGAGAGCTTTTGTGACCTGTTGTGATCAGTCTCTTATCTCATGTCAAGATTTGTTCAGAAGGGCATTTTGTGCCTGGTAGAGGAAATATAGATAAACTGCATCTCATTCAACTCATACCAATCCAGTACCATTCTTTTTTTTTTCTTCTTCTTCTTCTTCTTCTTCTTCTTCTTCTTCTTCTTCTTCTTCTTCTTCTTCTTCTTCTTCTTCTTCTTCTTCTTCTTCTTCTTCTTCTTCTTTTTTTTTTTTTTTTTTTTTTTTGGAGCTGGGGACCCAACCCAGGGAGCTCTACCACTGAGCTAAATCCCAGCCCCTCCAGTACCATTCTTTTTTAATGTGTGTGGCATGTTCAAAATACGCATGTGCATACGCATGACATTAGATGTCTACTTTAATTATTCTCTATTTTATTTATACTGAGGTAGGATCTCTCCCTAAACTTGGAACTGAATGACTCAAGATAATTAATCCTGCCATCTTGCCTTGTGTCTGCCTCCTCAGTGGTGGGGTAAGGTGGCTGCCACTCCTGCCAGAATTGGTCATGCAGGTGCAGACTCCACTCCTCACCCTTGCAAAGCACCCTCTTTACCCACTGGGCCTCTTCCCAGCCCAGTGCCTCCAGTGCTGTTTTTGTTGGTTGTTTTGGGTTGGGATTTCTTTTTCAGACATAGTCTTTGTTTAGCCCTCAATGGTTTCAACCTCACAGAGTTTACCTGTCTCTCTGCCTCCCAGGTACTGGGATTAAAATTGTACACTACAAGGCCTTGTCCCACCACCCCAATGCCATGTTTAAAGCAGATACATACATACATACATACATACATACATACATACATACATACATACTTATTCACTATAAAACTGAAAGTTAAAAAAAAAATCTCCAAAAATTGAACCCTTTAGGACCTGGTAGCTGGAAATCTAATTCAGTTGGTAGTGTACCTACCTGGCTTGCACTAAGCCCTGCATTCAGTTTCTGCACCATACAACACTGAGCTTAGTATATCTGTAATCCAGCACCAGAGTGGAGAATATGGAAGCAGGAGCATAAGACGTTCATCCTTAGCTATACAGTGAGTCCAAAGCCAGCCTGAGGTCCTTGGGACCCTATCTTTAATGGGAGAGGAGGGGAGGGGAGAGGAGATAACCTTTTATATACCTATTTAGTGGAGCATCACAGTGCATGGCTCTCGTCCCAGTGCTTAAGAGGCTAAGGAGCACAGACTCTAGGCCAGCCTAGACTACATAGTGAGTTTAAGTCCAGCTCCCAGTATGCTAATAAAGCAGGAGGATTGCACATTTAAGGCCAGCCTAGATGTACTTGGTTATACTTTGTATCAAAAACCAAGCCAATAAATATTATTTTATACCATACTAGACACTATGTAATACATTGCTATTATCTAAAGAGGTTGTCTTTTTACTTTGAAGTTTTTATATTTCAAGAAAACAAGCCTGTAAATTGTGATTTTGGTTTCCTTAGGAAGGAAAAGGAGGAAAATGAATTGTTTTAAGATTTAAGATTTTGGGGTTGGGGATTTGGCTCAGTGGTTCAGCGCTTGCCTAGGAAGCGAAAGGCCCTGGGTTCGGTCCCCAGCTCCAAAAAAAAAAAAAAAAAAAAAAAAAAAAAAAAAAAAGATTTAAGATTTTCAAAGTGCTGTTAGTTTTTAGTTTTGATATGGATGGCTTTTGTGTTTCTGGTGCATTTGAAATTAGGTTTGGTATTTGTTTTGTATTCTGTTCAAACCAAACTTGTTAACTTTTGTCTCTTTCACAGGCTAGTTTTGTGGCTTCAGGAAACAGAACAGATATTTCCTTGGATGATCCCAATTTTTGGCAGAAATGGGCTAAAATAGCTGAGTTAGACACTGAAGCAAATAATGAAAAGGTACAGCATATTCTTTTCCTGGACACTTCATTGGGATTGCATGGGACCGTGCTTCAGTGGCTCAGCCCAGTATTGACTCATGAGTCCTGATTCTTAAACAGAATCCTGTGGTAGCACACTTAGACATGGCTGGCACAGACAGCCCTTGGTGGATGTCAACTGTTAGACTGTTACAGTGGCTGATGGGATATGTAGTCTGCTGGACACCCAAGAAGTTAGGTAAATGCAGGTAGAGATGGGACTTATAATTGGTTTATTTCAGGTTCGATGCTTTTCTAAAAGGACCCTCACCTCTTAGCAGTCAAAAGGAAGGAAAAAGGAAACACTTGCTGACTACAAAGGTAGTTTTTGGTAGTGTCTCAGGTTTTTCCCATTTCTCTACATGGGAGAGACCATGGATACCAGAATAAAACTAGACGGTGCTTTATGCTCACTCTTGAGCTTACCCAGACGAGTGGGAAGGAGATAGTGATGCCCCAGTGTCAGAGGCATGGTCACATTCTCAACATGATTGGCACCGCTGGCTGGCTAGCTGTGAGATACCTAGAAAATGTTAGTTCTCCTTCCTCTCTCCCTGACCCCATCACCTCACTTCAGGATGAATGCAGTCCTCCTTTCTGTTTTCTCAAGTGTAGGTTAAGTTCTGTGGTCCACAGACCTAGAAGACAGTTTCTTCTTAAAATCTAGCTGTCAGTGAGCAAAACCCACATAACTATTCTGTTGTAGTTAGCATAACTATTGATGGTTACTTAACCCAGCTTCTTTTCTCCGAATAAAAATGTTATTTCTCCTGCTTAAAGAAGATTCTGGGCTCCTATAATTGCCTGCTTGAAGTGCCATCAAAGATCCACTCTGTGGCCAGGCAGTTGGGTAGGTGGGTGGAGATCTCACCCTATAGGCAGCAAAGGGCAACTGGCACCTCCACAGTAAGTAGGTGACTGAGGCATAGTGACACTAGAATTGACTGCCTGGACTGCGTTGACCAGTGTTGGAGTTTCATCTGGCCTTGGGAAGAAGTGTACAAAAAAGGAGTAAGGAGAAGAATATACGGGGACTAGAGAAGAAGCAATTGGTATGTCCAGTGAAGCCACTGAAATAAGATTCCTGAGCTAGGAATTTTGCCTTTTAGCAAAACATTAGTAGATATATCTAAAGGAGGCAGATAATGGATGTGGCAGGGTGCGTTTGCTTCAGAAAGCTGCTGAGCAAATGGAGTCCTTTCACCTGTCCTGTCTCCAGAGCTCAGACTGCTCTCTGCATGCTGGGCAGAACAGCTAGGCCACCCACTCCAGGCTTTCCTGACAACAGAAGGCTGCCACTTTGGGGTCTTTGCTTGCTAGAACGATGGCAGAAACAACCAACGATGGTGACAGCACTGGGGACTAAGAAACAACAGTTGGAGCAGGTCCCTGAGAGTTCCCTCTGCTTGTCCTGTCTGTCGTACATGCAGCAGGTATACTGTTGCCACCCTGCTGTGCTCCGGGAATAGACTGTGCTGCCAGCCCCCACACAGATTCCCTTGAATCCATGGATACAAAACACAGACACACAGTTGTTCAATTTCATCTTGTCTTAATGGCTCAATTGCTGGGCAATATTAAACGCCTGCAGCTGGTGTGCCCACCCCAATAGGGTGCTCAGCGCCCTAAATCTGTCCTCAACTTAAGTTGCTCAGTTACCTTTAATCCCAGCTCAACACCCCCCACCACCTACCTGTAGGAGCAGCCTTTGGCCAGTCCATCTGAGATCTCACGTAGCTGGTCACCTTTCTCCCTCAGAAACATGGCGAACTCTCTCCTCTACTTGCTTCTGTGTACTTGCCTGCAGGGACCTAGAAGTTCCACCTATTCCTTCTTCCTAGAAATTGGCCCATGCCTGATAGATCAAGAATCAATTGGGAAACAGGACCATATCTTCAAAACCATCCCTACACCTCACCTTTTTTGTCCAATTTAAAAAAAAAAAAACTCTTCTCCCAGACATAAATTGAACAGTCATGTAAATTAAAAGTATGGTATGCAAATGACATGCAGTTCATCATAGTTGTCGATTAGATGCTCTACCATCATTCTTAAAGAATTATGATTCCATGCCTGGATTGTTTAGATTTTTAGACTGTAACGCCATCTGAAAACCATGTCTTCTACTCTATAACCTCTCTCTCAATGTTGAACAACTTGAGTTTGATTATGAGACTATAACTAGCCTTTAACCCTGTCAGAAATTAAGAACGAGGGGCTGGGGATTTAGCTCAGTGGTAGAGCGCTTGCCTAGGAAGCGCAAGGCCCTGGGTTCGGTCCCCAACTCCGAAAAAAAGAACCAAAAAAAAAAAGAAAGAAAGAAAGAAATCAAGAACGACTTAAACATTACCGGGGTACGGAGGGAGCCCCAACACAGCCTCTCAGACTTGAACAGTTGTCGACAGCTAACTCTCTGGACAGCCCCCTAATTTCTTACAGTGTTGGAGCATCAGTCTTCAGCCTTCTGGCCCATGATCATCTGACAGACCTTTGCAAAGCAGGATTAGGAAGGACTGCTCACCCGGCCTTGGCAGAGCTCTCAGTCAACTCTTCCCTGTAGTGTGTCTTTTCCCAGACAGTATTTTGTCTGCAGATGAAGTAGGCAGTTTCTGCCTAGTGGCTGTCTCGCCACAACTGGTGCTCAGTTTCCTCCTTGAACCAAGAAGGAGGTGCTGTCAGTAGCATACATGTCTCCTTGTCAGATGACTAAATAACATTAAATGCCATATTCTGTGGATTTCTGATGTTTCTGAAGAGAGAGAGGGAGAGAGGGAGTTAATCTTAAATTTTGAATACTCTTAGCTGAAATACTCTAACTGAAATATATCAAAAATACCTTATAATTAAATCAGAATCTAGCATAACCATGAGTTTGCTATCTGGTCCTTAACTGTGTTACTTAATCATCTGAAAACAGTTTGTAATGGCAGTTATAGAAGGCCTGGTCTATGCCTTGTTTTCTTAAATGAGTTGCATAGGCACAGTGCCTATCTAAGAGTAACAAGATTAATCTCAAATTTTGTATCAATATAAGAAAACTTTAAATCTATATCAAAATAAATTCCATACCAATATAAGAAATTATAACTTCAACTTTACATCAATTATAAAGGTTTAAGATTTTAGCTACACAACCCATTCCACTTACTTCCTCCCTGTTCAGAATTATGACCATTCCCACATTTCCCCTACAGTGACAACTTATCTACCCCATCACCAAACACTCCACCCCGGGAACTGGGCTGAGGCCTCTCCACAGCTTCTTCCTGCTCAATAGGGAGGCAGAAGATTCCTTAAAGGGGCGAGGAGAGGTAGGAAAATTAGAAAATTTGGTTAGACTTAAGAAAGCTAGTTTTAGCATCTGTTATCCCATCTCTGCGTATTCGGAAGGTTCAGAGCTTGACTGAAGTTCTGACTGAATCCATCTGAAAGGTTGGGTGAGGCAAAGTGACCTGGAATCCATGGCTTCCTCTGCCAGAGGCTGACACCGGCTGGTTCTTCCTCAGATGTCCCTAAGGAATGGATGACAGTGGGGTGCTTGTGCGCTGTGGTAAGGAATAAAGACAAGAGGGCCTCCTCCCCACAGTCTTCTCCGTTTCCAGGAAAGCTTAGTGATTGACCGGCCACGGGTGAGGAAACAGACCAAACACTACAACTCATTTGAGGAGGATGAGCTTATGGAGTTCTCAGAGTTAGACAGTGACTCGGATGAAAGGCCCACACGGTCCAGGCGCCTCAGTGACAAAGCCAGGCGCTACCTCCGCGCTGAGTGCTTCCGAGTAGAGAAGAACCTGCTCACCTTTGGGTAGGTACTGGCTCTGCTTAGGGGGAAGTGGGTGCTGTCATCCCCCACGGTCTGGTTAAGTCTTTAGGATTTGTGCTGTGAGCGTCTAGCTCCTCTGGACACCAGCTAATGGCATCTGCTGGAGCAAAAGAAAGCTGTGCTTTGTATCCAAAATTCCTCTCACACTTGATGCTGTAGTATGGCCATACTAGGATCTGCTTAAACACATGTCACAGCCCATCTCTGTTACCAGTTTGCTGCCTCCCACCCAGGAATGCCTTGTAAGGAGTCAGAGCAGTGAATACTGCAGTTACACAGTGGTCACTCCAACTGCACTTTCTCAGTTCCAGACTTACTCTCTGCCACCAGTATTACTTAACAGTCTAGACGCCATGTGAACCAGTGTCTGTGACCTTAGTGACAAGTGGGGCACTGTAGTCATAAAGTCCTCTTAGGCCTTTCAAGACAAAGCTTTGGGGGTAACTGATAGACACCTGTAAGAGGATGAGGAATATCTTGTCACTTTGATTTCTGCTGTATGAAGGATGTGTCAGTGACTTCCTCCAACACTTGTGTATTCTCACCATCAGCTGGGGCCGCTGGAAGGACATCCTGACTCACGGACGATTCAAGTGGCCCCTGAATGAGAAGGATATGGAGGTGATTTGCCGGGCTCTGCTAGTATACTGCGTGAAGCATTACAAAGGGGATGAGAAAATCAAGAGTTTTATTTGGGAACTAATCACACCTTCCAAAGACGGACAAGTTCAGACCCTCCAGAACCACTCAGGTAAGAGGAGAAGTAGCTCTGCTGAGGTCTTCTGTTGCTCCTGGGTGCCTGTGTTGTCTCACCATTTCTCACATGTGCTCTTGCTCTGTTTCCTGAGTCCATCAGGAATCCCCTGACTGGGGACTCACTCCTCGAGCTCTGTGGCTGCCTTTTATGTTTCACCATTCTGTTCTTGTCACTTCTGGCATGCCTATTCTTCTGTTATACTTCTCAGTACTTAGTCAAAGCTTCTTCAGGCCTTCTTCCTACTAGACCATAAGACCCAAAAACGACTGGCTGGGTTATTCCTCTCTTGGGTATCCCAGGGCATTCATTAAGTCTTCCTGACCACCTTGGATTTTGTGGACTTGAGGCAGAGTGTCCACCAGAGCCCACCATGCCATTCCTGCACCCAGCCCAGACTTAATGCCCATGTTGAAGCCCTTTTGGCTCATCCAGATGCCTCACTATCTCTCCATTTCAGGCTTGTCTGCCCCAGTCCCCAGAGGGAGGAAAGGAAAAAAGACGAAAAACCAGCTGTTGCTCCCAGAACTGAAGACTGCAGACTGGTTGGCCACTTGCAATCCCGAGGTGGTCTTACATGATGATGGGTACAAAAAACACCTCAAGCAGCACTGTAACAAGTGAGTCCGTCTCCTGTTTCCCAGAGTTACCCTGACTCAAACAGTCTAGGTTTCTGGGATACCCACAGAGAGCTCCTTCAACACCATCATACAAGGTCTGGGAAAAAGAGGATTTGGGTGTGAGCTGTGTTTGCGTTCTCTTCACGACTCCCAGCCTCCTGTAGCAGGCTCCACCTCACAACACATTCTGTACCCATAGGTTTATACCTGACTTCCAAGGACCAGTCAGGACATCACCCTCTGCTTCTGCTTGTTAATTTTCCTGTCTTAATTTGGTAATGTGTTCTGAGTCTTAGGTTCCAGAGTATCGTATTAATGTGTTCTTTCATAGGGTGCTTTTGAGAGTCCGGATGCTGTACTACCTAAAAGCTGAAATATTGGGAGAAGCAGCTGATAAAGCCTTTGAGGGAACTCCTGCCAGGTAAAACATTAACCATATAGTTATCAGAGTTTAATAATTTATGTAAATTGCCTGCTGATAGATTGGCCAGATCCAGCCTCTTGTGTCAGGAGACCCACATTTCTGCCCTGCCCAAGGCAGCTACCCAGATAGCAAGCAGGTAAATAGAGAAGAAAGACCTCTACTCTCTTCTCGGTCAGTTACGGGTCCTGCTTAGGTAATGTATAAATGACACTCATCCCAAAAAGGTCATTTCTCCAGTGGCACTGTGCAGTAAAGCAGTTTCTGAAAAGCTGGGGCCACAGAACACTAACTTCATACACATCAGTCACAGAAATCCTGGCGGGCAGTTGTCAAATGCTACAGATGTAGGTGGTCTTCCATCCAAACCCCAAAACCTTTAGAAAAACTCAAGTGAAGAAAGGCAGCGAACTGAAAATCCTGTGCTCCTCATGACACAGACAGAGACCCAGTGGGGCTGGTGGTAACAGGCTTGCAAGCCTTGGTATATGCCCCTGAGCATTGTGCTCCTACTTTTGACCAGGAACAATGCTATGCATGATTAGTTTTGACCTAACGAACCGCTTAGTTTCTGAAAGGCCCTCTTTATACCTGAGATTTCACCAATGTAAGCCCTGGGGCAAGATAATTTAAGGATTCAGTCATGTCATGTAGTTCTGTCATTTGGGGGAAATGTTGCCTTTCCATGACCAGTATATCGAAGACTTTTGTTCTGGTTCTTAACTAAAGATACATATCAAAACCACTTTAATACACAAAACTACTTTACACAGAGTCACCTGAGGGTAGATTTTCCTGGGTCTCAAGAGGAGTCCTGCAATCAAACCGCTTCGTGAGCAGTGAGAGACACTAGCTGCAGCCTTCTGGATTGTCTTCACTGTTACTTAAGCATTTGGCCAGGGATGTGGTTCCATACAAGGCTCAGTAGCTTCTGTGTTGCATCTGGATGGAAAGGGTACTGGAGACCACACTCTTCTCTCCACAGAGAGCTGGATGTCCTTCTGCCCGACATTGACTATGTGGAGATCCCAGTAGATTGGTGGGATGCTGAAGCTGATAAGTCCCTTCTCATTGGTGTGTTCAAGCACGGTATGTCTTTAAGAAACTGATCTTCCAGACCAGTTACCCAGAAAGCTTATTCTTTTGTTTTAATATGTATAGGAAATAATTGTTTAAGTGTGCATCTTGTAAGAAATATAGAGTTTAGCATAATATTTGATATAAGAGGTAGTCATTTACATTTCAAATGATATATCCCTTCCCGGTTACCCCTCCACAAACTCCCCCATCCCATCCCCCTCAAGCAATGTAGACTAGGCTATACATACATACTCCTGCAAATGCCCACTGTTCCATTGTCTGATTGTGACAGCTCTGACCAGATGAGTGTGTGACTCACAAGAATTCCGTAATATATTACTAACAGACTTCAAAAGGGCAGCTGTGGTCACAAAGAATGAGCTCGATATTTTATCCTCCTCTCTTGCCTGTTTGTACTTAGTATGGGGCTGTGTCCATCTTGTTCACTGGGAATAAGGTTGTCAGATATGCACACTTGTGTGCTTGTGACAGCCAGAGACAGATGTTGGGTACCTTCTCTGTCACTCTGCTCCTAGTCACTTGAGACAGATTCTGTCACTAGACCAGGAACTCATCATTTTACATGTAGGCTAAATGACCAGAAGCCCCAAGGAGCTTCCTATCTCCCCTTACCCAGCGCTGAGGTTATAGGCAGCACACACAGCCATCCTTTGTTACGTGGATGTCAAAGACCTGAATTCGTATCTTCATGCTCTCACACACAGCAAGCACTCTTTCCAACTGTATTAGTGACTCTTCTCTTGTTCCAGTAGAATACCCTGACAGAAAGCATCTTGGGAAAAAGGATTACAGTTTCTAGGGAGTACAGTCCATTGTGGTTTGTTGGTCATGACAATAGGAGTGTAAGTTAGGTCTAGAAGTTTGGTATGACCATAGATTTGGTCCTTAACTTGGACAAGCCTTGTCTTATAAGATTACATTATATTCTATACTACCTTCAGGAGACCCTACATCTTCTCACCCCCAACTCTACCCCACCAAAAAAAAAAAAAAAAGATTCTGTTAGATACAGCAAAACACCAGACATCCTCCTGCTTTAAAGTACAATTTTGGGGAACTATGGAGGTGGCTGATCTGGAAAGCGCCTGACATGTAAGCACAAGAACCTAAATTTGTAGCCCCAGCACCCACATAAAAGTGGGGCATGGTGGCACCTGAAGCTTTGACACTGGGAACTGCGGAGAGCACAGAGACAGATGACCTGAGCTCGCTGGTGAGCCACCCTAAGCAGTCATTCAGTTCAGCACGACCTGGTCTGAAAAATTAAGGAGAGCGATAGAGGAAGATTAACACCAGCTTCTGGCTTTCACATGCAAACACATGAAGCATTTCTTCATCGTTTCGTTGTCTTTAAAATTCTTCTTCAGGGTCAGAATATTCCTTTTGTTTACCTTATACGTGATGAGGAACCAATCCAAAGCCCTGGCAAGTATGTGTTAGGATTTTGTGGTACTGGGTTTATAACACCAGGCGAAGTCTAGTAGTCCAGCAAACCGTCACCATGGTCCAGTTCACAGTTCAGCATTTCCATCCATCGTATTCATCTCCCTTCTCTGACTCACGAGGTAGAGTGGGCCGGTCTGGAAACAAGCCCATTTGGGACTAACGGTATCCGAGTGGTGGACTAGGAGGAAGAGGTGGTAAAAGTAACCCCTGTGCTTCCCAGTGCTGTACAGAGCAGCAAACCAGTAAGAACCGTGTGGCTTCTGCCTGTCACAAACACGATGTTTACCTGAATTTAAGTTTGTTTTTTCTTGGTTTTTACTAAGTAAGGGAAACAGTGAATGTCTGTCAGACCAGGGACAGACCTGACTTCTGACAGTTGTCATTGCCTGCTCAGGTTATGAGAGGTACAATGCCATGCGGGCTGACCCAGCACTCTGTTTCCTGGAGAAAGTCGGCATGCCTGATGAGAAGTCCCTTTCTGCAGAGCAGGGTGTTACAGATGGAACCTCAGACATTCCTGAAAGGTGAGAAGCCACATAGGCCCACTCTGATGTCACTTGCCTTGCCACCAACTCGTGTCCTAGTCCACGTGCATCCAGGGCTCTGTACCATTACGTATTCATGCTTCTCTGTTGCTATGACGAAGTACTCTGACCAAGAGCATTACAGTTTATTCTGTCTTAATATTGCAAAGGGGGATCTGCAGTCAAGGGAAAAGGATTAGCAGCAGGAGCAGGAAGCTGTTTGATCACATTTCATGGCTACAGGAAGTAGAACCCTGCTGTGAATCCTCAAAGCTTA
Source organism: Rattus rattus (assembly GCF_011064425.1). NCBI lineage: Eukaryota > Metazoa > Chordata > Mammalia > Rodentia > Muridae > Rattus > Rattus rattus. Next base: position 140,267,556 of record NC_046158.1, on the reverse strand, counting down.
TCCTTAGTGATGTACTTCTTCTACAGCAAGGCTTTACCTCTTAAAGGTCTCAGAAGCTCTCAAACTGGTGACCAGGGATCCAGAGATGCGAGTCTGTGGGGACGTTTCTCACTCAAACCACCAGTTTACCTCAGTGTCCAACATCTCCTAAGCCTCATGTGACCATGTCCTTCAAACAGCTGCGGCTCCATCCTACTGTGCCTCAGACGTGTTCTTTGGACCAAATCTCAATTCCTGTCCTTCATGGATTGCCCAGGCTGATTATCCTGCCAAGCTTGTTAACCATAGTCATCTTATTCTGGTCAGAGGGCTTTCAGGGGAATTTAAATCTCTTCCCCCTAGCAAAAAGTCCCACAGGCACGGCAAGCCTTCCTGATCATAGAGTTCCTCCGCTGATTGCTGTTTTTATTTCAGGATCATACAACCCCCGAGCAAGGCAGAGTCACGAGTCGCTGCCTCAGGTTGTCATAGTTCAGCATAGTGGAGGGTAGTACACAAAACACATGACTCATTCTCTTTGCCTGACTTTGATTTATTGTTGGCATAATCTCCAAATGCGTGAGTTATCAGGAAAACAAAAGTTAACAGCTAAAACCTATAGAGCTACAAGATATAAAGATGTTTAGAAAGTAGAATTTGTCTCTTAGATGTGTACTGTCAGCTTTGACCAGAGACCTATCCATGAGAGTATGGCATTGCCAATAACCCCTGGTGAACCGTTTAGTTGTCATGATGCTCTCTGCCCCAAAGGCATTTTCTGTGGTCAGGATAAAAGTATATTTGGAGATGTTGACAAAGGCCTGGTGTGGTTAGTCATCCTGGTGTTAGTTAAATTAACTGATTCAGGAAAAACACTTTCTGGTTCAGGTGCCTGCGTGTAGCTCAAAACTTTTATATTTGTGGTGACTCCCATGAAGCACCTAAGGTAGGTAGGAGCAAAGGAGCTGACGCTTCACGAATCGTGAAGGACAGGCATCAGCAGTAATTAAGCTCCCAGGAGACAGGAAACAGTGAACCAAGTCACAGTGTGGAATCCGAGGGGACAATTTACCCTCCTTCTCAGCACTAGAGTTGTCTTCCTAGAAAGGACCTTGTGGGAGGAGTCTCTGTGCTGTGGGGTGGACACTCGATTAGCACAAGGTCAGGCTGTACTAGAGTTGTTCTCTTTCGGGTGTATGTGCTGACAGCTCTTGATGGGCTGTACTTACCTTTTCAGTGATAGTGTTGTTGAATGGTCAACCTCAGAGTGTGCCTGAGTAGATCACGGGGTTTCAGCCTCATACATGTGAGGTGTCAGTTGAATGGAAGTCCTTACCCACCTACATGATAACAGTCTTGGGTGGTAGTTTCTCTTGTTCTTAGTATCTCTAACGTTGTCTGAAAAGAAAAGGAAAAATCTTTTGAGTTTGAGTGCCTGTGAGAAACACCTCCTAGCCTTCCCTTTAGATCTGGAGGGCCTCTTTACAAGCACCCTGGTAGTAACAAAACTCCTAAGTGGTGTATAATTACTTTTATTTAGAGGCAACATAGATAAAGAAGACAGTGCTGAGGACAAGGTAGATGGTCTCCAGAAGCAAACGGTGAGTCAGATGTGCTGCACCGGCACTGCATGCTCTTCATGCCGACAGAGAGACGCCATCATGTGGGGAGTGGGTGGCACTGCTGCTCTTACTTTGTACCACCCTTTATTACAGAAATTCAAAGCATATAAACTTGACTGCGTTTGTATTCTAAAACATTTTTTCAGATAGCTGCAGCTTAAGATATAGTTGTAAAACACAGTACAGAGAAACCCTGTGTACCCTGTACCAAGGAGTAAGATCAGGTTAAGTCATTTGATATTCAGGATGGGGACACTGACGGAGTCAAGGTCAGAACATTTCAGTGATTACACAAGTCTTGTATCTACCTCATAAGCGTTTGTTTGCCCCTTCCACCGCATGATTGATCTTTTCTCCATTTTTGTAACTTTGTCATTTTAAGAATGGAATCATGTGGTATGAACCTTTGACAGATTTTTTTTTCATTTATCATAATCTTAAAATCTATGCAGGTGACTGTTCCAACTGTAGTTGGTTCCTTTTTGGCTTTTGTTTTAAGTTGGGGGCAGGGATGGTTGCTGAATGTTACTCCATAGCAGGGATATGGCATTGTTCATATAATGTACCTTTGTTTTTTGTTTTGGGGTAGCTGTGCCTCCTTTTTTTTTTTTTTTTTTTTGCTACCCATTGGCAGTAATTAAGTGATCTGCTCTCTATGCTTCCTGCATCTATGTTGTCACTGTTTTCTGTGGATCCACCTGCTGTGTGCAGCAGTGCCTCCCTGTGGTGACCTGCAGTGCCTCCCTGTGGTGACCTGCAGTGCCTCCCTGTGGTGACCTGCAGTGCCTCCCTGTGGTGACCTGCAGTGCCTGCCTGTGGTGACCTGCAGTGCCTGCCTGTGGTGACCTGCAGTGCCTCCCTGTGGTGACCTGCAGTGCCTCCCTGTGGTGACCTGCAGTGCCTGCCTGTGGTGACCTGCAGTGCCTGCCTGTGGTGACCTGCAGTGCCTGCCTGTGGTGACCTGTAGTGCCTCCCTGTGGTGACCTGCAGTGCTGCTCTGGGCCACTTCTCTGAGCTCCACGCAGTACAAGTTCTCGGATGTCCTTTACTTTCATTGTGCTGTCCTAGAGGTTGTGAAAGATTCCAGATGCGAGTCCTGGAGTCCTGGGTTTTTGTTGTTGGTTTTTTTTTTTTTTTTTTTTTTTTTTTTTTTTTTTTTTTTGAGACAGGGTTTCTCTGTGCAACCCTGGCTGTCCTGGAACTCACTGTGTAGAGCAGACTGATGTTGAAGTTAGAGATCCTCTGCCTCTGTCTCCTGAGTGCTGGGATTAAAGGTGTGCACAACCATTGCTGGCCAGATCCTCCTCCTTTTCTCAGATAGGTGGTTTGTAGATATTTAAATAACGAAAATTAGATCAAGGTTCTTTAACCTGTTCACATCATGTTGATCCATAAATACCTTATCAAATTACTTTTGCACCTTTGAAAAAAATCTACTTGTCCTGTTTGTGAGGCTCCATTGCTGGGAGTAGAACTTAGTCTAAATTGTCGCCATGTCTTAAGTCTTAAAGTTGAACCAGCTGATCCCTTCCCATGCTATTCTTTTTCAAACTTATTTGACCTTTACTTATTCTGTGCCTTTCTGTGTAACTGTAAAGTGTTCATGTAAATTATGTAGACAGGTGACAGGCTCAGCAGGTGAGGGCAGCACTACTGCTCATAAGCTCATCTCCTGGGACCACATAACAGAGAGAGCTGACTCCTGCAAGGTGTCCCCTGACTTCCACATGGACACACTCACTAAATAAGTATTTAGTTAATATAAAATTTCTGTATTTTCAGGGACTTGCTCAATTTTAGTAAGATTTACATTAAACCTTTTTTATCAGTAAGAGTTAAAATTGTAAGATGCTGCTGACTGTCCCCATTTCTTTATTTCACCCTCTGTCTCTTTCATCAGCATGAAAGCTCTGTGCATCTGTTAATTCATCTCATTGTTTCTTCTTGGGAGCGATTGTAAGTGCTGCTGTGATCTCACTTCCTTTCCCTTGTTCCTTACTGTGTGCAGAAACCCAGTCTGTATTTTACACATGCCCCGCACCCTTCACTTGTTTCGGACTTGTTTAACCATTCTAGGCCATTTTTCATGGATTTCTTTGGATGATGATGTTGTTGTTGTTGTTGTTATTGTTGTCATTGTCATCATAGTCGTCATTGTCATCTGCAAATACAAAGTTAAAATTCTTCCTCTGGTCTAAATTTAAAACTTGTTTCCTTTTTTTGGATTATGGTACCGGCTGAAACTTTTAGCACTTTATTGAGTGATATTGGTGGAATAAATATCCTTGTTGTAGCCACTAGGAGTTAGACACTTATCATTAGAATAATATTAATTAGGGGTTGAAGAGGCAGCTCCTGGTTTCCGAGTACCTGATCTCAGAAGATGTGGGTTCCAGTCCCAGCATCCACACGGTGGCTCATAACGATGCATAGCTCCAGTTCTAGGGACCAGGCACTCATACTGTCCACATGCATACATGTAGGCAAAACATACATGAACATACAGAAAGTACATAGTTTTAATTCTTATAAAAATAATACTAATTATAGATCATTTTTATAGACCTTTATCAAAAACAAAAGGCATTTTCATAATTCTAGTTCCTGAGTTTTTATCATAAATAGATGTTGAATTTTGTCATATGCTATTTTCCCGCTAGATAAAAGTGGTCTTTTGGTTTTTGTTTATTTGTTTGTTTGTTTTTTCTTATTTGGCCTGTCAATAACATGAGCTACCATGATTAGTTGACACATATTGAACCGAACATATAGCACTACTATAAGCTCTGATAGTCATGATACTGAGATACAGATATAGATAATAACTGTACTGAAGTACAGATTACTTATGTATTACCGAATCTATTTGACAATACTTTTCTTTTTGTTTCCCTTTTATTTGTGAGGGTATGTTACGTATATGCAGCACACACACATGCAGTGCATCACACATACATTTTTTTCCGGAGTGAAGGAGCATCTATGGATGTAGAACACAGGGTTAGTGTCCAGAATCATTCTTAATTGTTCTTTTTTTCATATTCGGTGAGACAGGGTCTCCTCACTCAATGGCTAGTGTGGTATGACCTCACTGGTATGGCTAGTCTCTCTAACCAGTTTGTTCTAGGGCATCCCCTCTCCTGAGACTGGGATGATAGACAGAGCCACATACAAACTGGAGTCTTCACACTTGTGCACACTGACCCATCTCCCCAGGCTCTTAATGATGCTTTATGTAAGACTTTTTACATATGCACCAGTGAAACATGGTCTGTGTACACACTGTGGAAGATCTTTTTCTAGTTTTCCAGTCAGGTCATACAAGCTTGTAAAATGGGTTCCTGTTTTCTGATAGAGATTGTCTTGAATGTTTACCAGGTATGTGTGCATACCCCAGGAGCTGAAGGCCTTGCCTGAGGCCCGGTGCCATTTGAGCAGCCTCTGTCTTTGAGCAGTAGAGCACATGAGTCTGGCAAGTGCCATGGATCCTGATATCAGAAGTTTGCACAGCACTATCCTTTGGTGATTCTACTTAGCCAGAGTCTCCGCTCTCCTGATCACACAGTGATAGTCTGTTCTGTTCTTTACTATTTGCATACATTCTCTCTCAGCTTTTTGTTTTCTGATTCGCTTCAATTCACTGTGTCTCAAGCCTTTACAGGACAGGAAAATAAGTCCTTGAAAAGTTGATGTCCCATGTGGGAGAGTGGTGTTATTACTACTGCTCAAAGTGCTGAGCATGTACTCCCGGACACACTCAAGCACACACACTCACCCTCTCTCTCTCTTTCTCTCTCTCTCTCTCTCCCTCCCTCCCTCCCTCCCTCCTACTCTCCACCCCCAGCCCCGTTCTGTTAGAATGTTGACTGGCTTGATTGTGTTCAGGCAACCACAGCAGCTTTGACTTCATGGGACCAGCAGACCTATTATGTCTAGACCCGAATTTGTTTTTGTTTCTTATCATAAATCATCTCCAGCTCCTTGCTACTCTGACCTTCAAGAGTGCACATTAGTCATTCTCTTTAACATGACATTCAGAGTTTCAAGGTTGGGAGGGGCTATGGAGTGACAATGTCTGCTCCTCATGCCCCTCTCTCTGTCCTAACGTCTGTGATGCTTTTAATCAGTAAAGTTACCAGCTACAAGGTTCAAGGTTCAAGGTTCAGAAGTTGGGTTTTATGAAGCACACACAGTTTTAAGAGTGTTTGTGGGGTTGGGGATTTAGCTCAGTGGTAGAGCGCTTGCCTAGGAAGCGCAAGGCCCTGGGTTCGGTCCCCAGCCCGGAAAAAAAAAAAAAAAAAAAAAAAAAAAAAAAAGAGTGTTTGTGTTTCGAATGGTCGCAAACCCAGAATTGTCAGCCGTGTTTATCATACCTGTATGCATATTGGGAAGGTTAGCATCTCTGTCAACAAAGATAACAACAAGTAATGAAACAGCTTTTGTTACCACAGTACCTTGTGGCAGGTACTGTCTGTGCTGTGCTGCAGTTCCGACGGCCCATATCTAGGCTGCGTCTTGGGTACTTTCTAAAATAGTAAAGCCATAATAGGATGGAATTGTGGCCAATAGGAGATGAGGGATTAGGAGGGGAAAAACTTATAAGGAAATTTTATGACTTAACTGGTCAAATCCTACTGTAAGGAACCTTTAGTCAGGAACCAAACAAGAACCCATTTCTTGTGGGTTAAAGGGTTGAAGATATTCTAAACTCAGTATTATTTGTATGTAAATTTTGTTCATACTTACAAACAGGCATCATTCTTTCCTCTTTGTACGGAATTAGAGCACATAGTCTCAGTCAGCTGCCTAAGTCCTAACCAAACCGAAGGACACAGGAGAATCTCTTGTCTGCTCACATTCTTCCAGATCCTGCAGGTCTGTGATAGACACCCTTGCTTGATGCCAACTGTTTTTATATCTACTTTGTACACAAAGCTTATACAAAGGTCAGATGCTTGACCCTTCCTTTCTTGCAAAATGAAAACACCAGCAGGGTCTTTTTGACTCTATTTCAGACCTCTTGCGTTCTGCAGACTCCTTTCTTCCTCTTAAGCTCAAGAGTCACCTCTTAGACCTGTCCCAGCAGCCCCTAGTTGATGTTCTATGTTGCTTATGGGACTGTGCGCACAGCCACTGCTTGTCTTTCCCTCTTACCCACCAGACAGAGTCCCCGGGGCTAACGCTTCTGATTCTTCCACTTGTATAGTCCTGAAGCCTAGCATTTACCGGGTACTTGTTATTTGGCCAACAGCTGTGTTGACACTTGGATTTGGTAAAAGCATAGGAGAAATCCTGAGTCTGCAGATCCAAGTCTGCACTGCTGCTGCCACCTCAACCAAGACAAAATCCTGGAGGAGCAGCCCTGAGCAGAAGGGACTGGGCCTTCTAGTTTTGAGTAAGGATATGTACTCAGTCCTCAGGAGGGAAGAGTCATGCACACAGCCGTGCCACTCTCAGATGCTGGCAGTGCTTTGGAGGGCGGGCACACGGTGTGTGCGTTCACCTGCTGCATAGGGGGTACCAGCGCCTCAGCAGCCACCTCTGAGTCTGAGTCTCCTCTTCACCACTGGCGACTACCATAACAGCTTCCCCACTCCACACATTCTCCAACTTCAAACATTGTTAACAGTAAATCTTTAAAAATTCTTAGGCAGTACTGACTACAGCCTGTGCAGCCTTTTCCCGAGACTCCATAGCCTCAGTGGTGCTGTTGCTGCTGCTGGTTCTCGGGAGTCCGCATAAGAGCATGTGCTCCAGGGAAAGGAGCAATGCTAAGTCCTGCTCGTTACATCCCCTCTCCCAGCCACTGGCTGTCAGTGCTTTGTGCCTGCATGTAGATTAATCATGCTCCACAACCACCCTGTAATAAGCTGGATAGTACTTTCTCCATCTGCAAAAAGAACAAGCACACCTTAGAGAGAAGGAAGCGTCTTGCCCAAAGCCAAAGAACAGAGGCTTTTGATCTCAGGATGGAGAAATTGTGTTCTGTCTGTCCCCTGTCGTCAGCACTCTGGGTCCCTTACCTGAAGTCAGCTCATATTTCTAAGATGAAGATGTCTTCCCTATGTAAGCAGAAACTGGTGTTCCGTGTTAGACTGTGAGCTCAGCTGTGAGTCCTTCTCTGTACCAACAACTGTCGCTTCCTGTGCATCAAACTCACATTCATTGGGTTACTTGGCCATGTTCTGTCATTCTGTTGAGGAGAAATGCTTTACAAAAGATGGGATACAGAAAAAGCACTTATTAGTACCAAGAATTTTCCTCCGTGAGTGTTTACTCAAGGATGACTCACATTTACTAAATGTCCCAGCAGAAACTGCCAGATAGATAGACTGGAGAAGAAGACTGTGCTAGCTTCACACCACAGTGGGAGCTGTAGCTGTAGGCGAGCCCTTGTCAGCTGCCATTATGGCTTGAGAGGGAACGTGTCGCTCTGCTTCATAGGCTGGTGCACTCTACCACCCATGCTTTCTTTATCTGCTGAAGAGTATTTTCCCCTGCCAGTATCTGTACTTAAAATGTCAGCGTTCAAAGTACCTCACAGATGGTCTAGCCACATCTAAAACGGATCTTTTTGGCTGGAAGACATAAGATGTAGTAGGGTTTTTTGTTTTACTGAGGAGTAGGATGAGGTGGCACTTTCTGATGTCCTTTCAAAATGGCAACATAGATTATCCTCAGGTTTCTGCTCTGTTAAATAGCAGGAGATAGTTCTGGACAGTAGAAGGCAGCTTAGCTAGGGCTCCCCAGTTCTGAGTGTCTTTTCACTCTCCAAAGCCAAGCTTATCTGGAACTCTCTTGGTACCTTTCAGCTTGGTCCTTAAGTCAGATTACTTGTGTTTGAAGCCCATGTTTTAGCCTGAGATGCTGAGCGGCTCACCAAGCCTCCTGGGCAGTTTTCTGGATCTGCGAGACACAAATAGTGATAGTTCTGTCCCCAGAGACAGTTGTGATAACCAGAGGAGCCATGTGAAGGGTCCTGCGCCGCCACCCCCATTATTCTACACAGGAGAAATAATGTATTCAGAAAATAGACTTCTTTCTCCGCATTCTCTCTACTCTCTCTCTAGGGTTTTTCGCTCCTGGATCCAAGCATGGCTTCAGGGCCTTAATGTTTCGAGTTTTGATTCTTGGAGGCTGTATGTTTCTAACCACCTTCACTGGGTCAGAGCACCTGTCTCCTGCCCAGGAGCGAGCAAGAGCTGTCAATAAAGCCCACTAGTGAACAGCCTAGACAGGGGCCACGCCACCCACCGCCACAGTCTTCCTGTTTCCCATCCTCTTCCAAGTAGAACAGTCTTAACTTGGGCATCTCCTTTTCCAGTCCCAAATCATCATCTGAAAAGAACGTTTGTCAAGTTTTGCTTTGAGACAGGATAGAGCTAATGAAGCAGTCTGCTCGGCCAGTTTTGTTAATGCACTGACATAACGAATTTTGTGCTTCTGCTCTTCCTCCAGGTTTGTTTGGAGCTTCAGATCTTAATTTTAAGTTCCTGGGGTTTTACACCACTGGGGCCCATGTCTGGAGCAGTCAAGTTTTGTTTAAAAAAAAAAAAAAGTGTCCATGTCCGTAATGAACAGTAACTGACCCCTTTTCACAGTGAAAAACCAAAATTTTCTTTGTGAGATGACAGTATTAAATTGCCAGTGGTGGTGGCAAAACATTTAAATTCACAACTAAAAACAGAAATGGTGCCTATAAAATGAAATTGAGTTCCCATCCCTTAACCTGATTCTCTGTGGGAAGACGCTCTGGGGGAGGGCATGTGAGAGGAATTGCATAAGTGAGCCATGTTCTGAGGCCTGTCTGGGTCTTATGATGTCCACAGGCCTCTCTGTGCATGCATTGTCCTTGCAGCAGGGCCTTTCTCAGTGGTTTCTTCTGGGCTGCAGTTTCGCTGATGCAATGGCTTCATTTATCCCTAGGCGAGTCCCAGTGATGGAAGTGATGGCATTTTTGGTGAAAAGAAGGATGACAGCCAGGCAGGTGAGACTGTGTCCTGCAGGCAAAGAAAAGTAAGGTCCCAGTTTGTAGTTACTGTGGAGTTTATATAAATCAATGCTATCTTTAAGGAGACTTAAAAGTAAGTTGACCTGTATCAAGCTTCCCTAGAGTGACACATGTCTCTGAGTTCCTCCACTTAATATCAGATGCGAAAGTAAACAAGTGCTGTCTTCAGGACAGCAGCTGACCAGTAAAGAAGGCACTGTGGTCTCACTGATGTGCAGTGATTGTACCTCAGCTCAAACTGGACTGGAGCTTTGGTAGTTGGAAAGGTCAGCTGCATAGAAACCATGACTGTGAAGAAGGCGACAGAATTTTGCTCTTTCCTTTCTATAGAGTGATTCTGCCCTCCAGAAAGAGGTGTATTTAAGCAAGAAGGGCACTGACCACAATGTAAAGCTGTTTTTAAAGCAAAAGGGTTGCCTTTCCCACTAGCCTCACTCCTGACTGACATTAAAGCAGCTGTTTTAAGTTACTACGCCTGTTTTCTTTGTATTTAAACAAACAAGGAAAGACCCTCTTGTTGCATTTGCATGTGTAAATACTAATGTCCTCACTGATGTTTGAAGCCCAGGATGGCTCCGACCCAGACAAATCACCCTGGCCAGTTTCCTCTGCCCTCACTGCTCGACTAAGGCGTCTGGTCACTATTTACCAGCGCTGCAACCGCAAGGAGCTGTGCAGACCTGAAATCCTAGGCCCAGGTAACCAAGGATACTGGGTTCAGGAGGAGGTGTTCAGGAGAACTTCAGACATGGACCTCATCAACAAGGAAGCCCAAAAAAGGTAACATAATAGCCAGTGCAAGAAAGCATGTTAAACTAACTGGTCACTGGGTAAAGGGGACAAGGAAGGCTAATAGCTAGAGGTACATGGGTTAGTCCCAGGTGATAGATTGTCTTCAGAGTTTCTTAACCACAACCTCCAATAGTGTGTGGGGAGGCAGATAGATCTAGGACCCTCTGTGCATAATGCCTGGGTGTAAGCCTGTCTAACGTGTTATTCCAGAAGTCAGACCCCAGTTTCAGGAATGTAGCTTTAAAACACCACACTGATATATGTCATACCGTTTTAAATCCCCTGATTCTTGTAACAACAAAAGGAATAATGTGTGTTGAAGCTGTCCTACTATAATCTCATGTTTATCAAGACTTTGAGATCAGTGAGTACATACAAAACCCAAACCCAGAAAGAAAGTGTATATGCGCATAGCTACTTGATCATATTGGCCATAGGCCAGTAAGGCTGGGAATGAACACAGCAGAGCTGCCGTTCTCAGTCTTTAGACTATTTTTCTTCAGAGGCAAAGTCCAGCAAATTAAAAGATAGAAAATTCCATTTTTTTTCTCTGTGCTCCCTCTGACAATACAAAATTTGGAAGGGTATCTCACACAGCTACAGATCCCCTTCCTTTTTTTTCCTTTTTTTCGGAGCTGAGGACCAAACCCAAGGCCTTATGCTTGCTAGGCAAGCGCTCTACCACTGAGCTAAATCCCCAACCCCACAGATCCCCTTCCTTTTTCTCATTCTTCCACTGATTCCTCATCCCAACCTCTGTTCCCAGCTGGGATGGAGCACCATACCCAAGAAGCTGTCATAAAGATTGTGGTGACAGGTGACAGGAGCTTACCTCTAAGTACTGTCTCAACGCTGTTGAGGACTTTTGTGTCCAAGCGAAGCTGACTGACATCGGCCACCACCCACTTAGTAGGAGAGAGAAACTCAGGGAAGATGGGAGTCAGAGCCCTTGCCTTCTCAGTAGGAGAGGGTGAATGAGATGGAACAGAAAGACCCCAGAGCCTGCATTCAGTGTCATGAGGGAGAGACAAAATACAGTAGGTGGTGTTTTTAATATTTTAGCCTTTATCTCTTATAAGTGAAAGTTTAACTAGATAAAAATCAATGACCAAGAAATAGCACGGTCTACATACCTGACTTTGAAAAACAGAGATGAATACCAGAAGGGGAGCTGAGGATTTGAAAGTAGCTCTGTCTTTGGGAGTAGGTGTGAGCCTCTCTACCCTGCTTGACTTAAAGATAGACAATAAAATATACACGCCAGCTCACCTGCTCTCTGGATTTACAGGCTCCTACAGTGTGTGCTTTAGTAAGTAGTTGGCTCTCTTAATAAAGGATAAGCCAAGCTTAGCAATACAGATGTGTAATCCCAGAACTCAGGAAGAGGGTGCAGGCAGATCTCGAACTCAAGACTAGCTTGGGTCCCAGGGTCACAGCAAGATCCTGCTTCTAAAGGGACAAAACAGCTCACCTTTCCTCTCCTTAACTCTCAGGTGGACTAGAAGAGAACAAGCCGACTTCTATAGAACCGTGTCTTCCTTCGGTGTTGTGTATGACCAAGAAAAGAAAGCCTTTGACTGGACACAGTTCCGCGTCATTTCTCGTTTGGACAAGAAGTCAGATGAGAGCCTGGAGCACTATTTTTATAGTTTTGTAGCCATGTGTCGGAATGTGTGTCGTCTTCCCACGTGGAAAGATGATGGTGAGGAAACTTGTCACCGTGTCAGCAGGGAGGTGGGAAGAGAGCATGTTAAGTTGACATTGCAGAAGCACCATAGCTGAGCTATAAAAGCGAAGTCTTTCTGAAGAATTCTGATAAAGATGGGCAGGTGTTGGAGGTCTGTGAACTCGTAATTCAGATCTTCAAGTTCCCCAAAGGCATAATTTGTGTGAAAGCTGAAATTTAGTTAACGCCTCACGGCAGTGTTCATAGGTCAACATTAACTATGCTTTCCAAATATAGGGTGGTTTGTTTTGTTTTGCTTTTTATGATCAAGATCTAGGAGCTGGAGAAATGGTTTAACAATTAAGGGCACATGTTGCTCTTGGAGAGGACCTGAGTTCAGTTCTCAGCACCTGTATGACGGCACCAGGCATGCACCAAGGTGCACAGAGGAAGAACTAAGTGTTTTCTATGTTATTAGCTTAGGTAAAATAAGTGCTGTCGTTGAGATACCTTCTGGCCCAGTAGGCAACCCTTCTGAGGCAACCTTTCCGCCTGGTTGGAATTCAACCCAGCTTCCTTCCCCCTGTTCCCCCTCCAGCCTCTATGTTTGGTTAAATTGTTCTGGGCCAAGTTGCCGCATTGTAGGAAACCAGAAACAAGCATTGAGCCTCTTGCCCCAAACGTGGCTTGGTTTTAAAGTGTGTTCATTGGAGTCGGGGAGCTAATGTGGACCCTTCAGTCATACTGCTGAGACTTCATTCGACTCCTGCTCTGCCACCTTAAACGGAATGGCTTTTCAGTGCCTCTCCTTACGGCCCTTGAGACAGGAATGATTGTATCAGGATTTTTTGGAAGTTGGAGAACAGATACCATTGTTTTTTTTTGTTGTTTTTTTTTTTTGTTGTTGTTTTTTTTTTTTTTTTTTTTTTTAGGGCTGGGGACCGAACCCAGGACCTTGTGCTTCCTAGGTAAGTGCTCTACTACTGAGCCAAATCCCCAACCCCAGATACCATTGTTTTAAGTGGGAACCATTGCTGGTTTCTGTTTTACAGCAGCCTTGTGTGTAAAGCTCTGTGTGTTCTCTCCAGGTCCCCCTGATGCCAGCATCTATGTTGAGCCCATCACCGAGGAACGGGCAGCAAAGACTCTGTACCGCATTGAACTACTGAGGAAAGTCCGTGAGCAGGTGCTCACGTGTCCTCAACTGCATGAGCGCCTCCAGCTTTGCAGGCCCAGCCTCTACCTCCCAGTCTGGTGGGAATGTGGGAAACATGATCGAGACCTACTTATTGGCACCGCCAAACATGGGCTCAACCGCACTGACTATTACATCATGAATGACCCCCAGCTGTCCTTCCTAGATGCCTATAGAAACTATGCCCAACACAAAAGAACCGACACCCAGGCTCCTGGAAGTCTCTGTTGCCTTTACCAGGGCAATTCTAAACTATACGAGTCTCTTACGTATACGCCAATGAGTAGGACTTCAGAGTCTCTTGAAAGTGAACCAGAGAATCTGGTGAAGATGGACAGCAGGGATGACCATCTCTGCCTGCCTGAGGCTGCCCTGCCTGACATAACCTGTGAAAACTTTGTTTCCAAAGTTCAGGAAGTCATCTCTCTGGACCATGATGAAAGCTTGCTGCCGGAGTCTTTGGAGAACATGATGTATGGCAAGACAGGACTCAGCCAGGAGCCACGATCTTTTCAGGAGGCCCCAAGTACCAACATGCAGTCCAGAAAAAAGACTGTCACCGTCTCAGCCAGCAGAGACGAGAGCTGCCAGCTTCCTGGTATTGAGGCAGAAATTACTTCAGCTTCCTCTCTCATGAGCAGCTTAGAAGCAGGAGTGGCTAAGATGAATATTAAAAATGGAAAGCATTTGTTGGTATCGATCTCAGAAGAAGGGGAGCCCTGCTGCAGCGAGACAGGACGGAGCCCTGAAAGCAGAGGCCGCCTGGAGGCCAGATGCTTAGCTTCCCCTACCTTAGATACAGGGCACGAAAGTGGGTTTGTAGATCTGTGCAGCCTTAGTGTCTATGACTCCAAAAGAAACTTCTCATCAGATCAGCAATTAATTGATTTATTAGAAAACAAGAGTTTAGAAAACAAGTTGATTTTGAATCAGAGTGATGAGGAAGAGGAAGAAAATGAGAACGAAACCTTAGCCATAGTAGCAAGCACCACAGAAAAGCCAGAGGTCTTAGATTTCACCAAGCCCACTGCAAGCATCCCAAGGGGAAAGAACCTCAGCTTCCACCAAGATGAAGCCAAGAAAGGAAGGCTGGAGGTGGGAAGCAAGACTCCTGGGCCACAGAGGGTCTTTCCTCCCTCAGCCAGTCAGTGCCACTGCAAACACATTGAAAGGTGGGCACATAGCCTGGGGAGCGAGGAACCTGAAGGAGAGAAACCCAAGGCTTACGAGCCAGACCCGTACAGAAGCCAAGCCAATCATACCACAGTAGAAGGTGAGCCTGCTATTATTCCAACAGAGCCATTTAAACTGAAGCATGAGCTTTTAAAAGAACCGTGGAAAGAAAGTTCAGAGGGGGGGAAGAGTTTCTCCATGTATGTTCCCGAGGGAAGTGAACCCAAATCAGAAGAAATGGATTTTGAGAATAAAGATGATTATGAGAAGGATGGAGCCTGCCACAGTCAAGGTACAGTATGCATAGCTGTGTACGTGTGATGGGAAGAGGGATGCTGGCAGAGCCACAGTCGCTAGTTCTAACTCCTAAAGTGGGCCTACCCACCCCCACCATGTGGGTAAACCCAAGAGGTACAGACAAGGTCTTGATCTGTAAATTCAGCAGAGTAGTTCAGCTGAGTCACCCAGAGAACTGGGGTGACTGTGGACAGTCAGTGCCTGCACTGCCTCAGCCATATTACCTAGAGGGACTGTGCTTACGTGCAGAGGATGCAAACGGGCACAGGGAAACGCTTTGTACCTACACTCCTGCACTGAGCTAGCTGAAGTAGAGCAGCTTTGGTAAGAGACCTGCAACTAATACAGGTGCATTAATTTGCAGGAACTCCAAAAATACAAGTCAAGTTGGCCTTGTTGAGGTGAGCATAGAAAGCAGTTGTTGGTGTTATCGTCAAAACCCTGTGCTTTATGTCAGGGCGTTTGTGTTAGGTTTTTTTTAGAACTGAACACGAATAAAAATAACAGTTGCAAACAACTGAAAACGTAGATTTGGTCTTTTTAAATAGGGAAGCCTTAAATGGGAAATCAGGAGGAGTTTCAAGCCTGGTGTGGTGACATAAACCTTTAATCTCAGCATTCAGGAGACAGTGGTAGGTGGATCCCTTGAGTTTAAAACCAGCCAGTACAGTGAGACCCTCCCTCAAGAAAAGAAAAAAATCTGGGTGACCTGAAATTCTTCATACTTTGTAGGAACATACATACATACCGTGAGGTGGGAGGTCCAGGAGGATGTGTGAGGATGAGCAAAGTAGATGGTTTCTTCTTGCCATTATCTGGCCCTGAGCCTGGTACACCAGGAGTGAGACAGGAATGGCCTTTATTAAGTGGGAGAGAGAAAAGCCTGACCATCTTGGGTCATATAGATTCTTTTTGTTTTTTTAATTTTTATTTGTGTTTTGTATATGTGTTCTTGCACTGAACCTAGTTCAGTTAGACCGGCTAGCCAGTGAGCCCCTGGGATTAGCCTGTCTCTACAGATTTCCCAGCACTGGTGTTAGGCCAGCATGCCCAGCTTTTGTGGTTTCTGGGGATCCAAGTACAGGCCCTCCTGCTTGCATAGTTAACCCCACAGTTGTCTATCCCCTGACCTATCTCCCCAACCCGTATTGCCATTTTTTACAAATTTCTACCTTTAGTTTTTAATCACTAATTAATAACTAATGGTACTGAACCCAAGTTAAAATGTACATAGTAGCTACAGTAAGAACTTGGAAACTGAACTGAAAATAACTTGATGGACTTGGGACCAAGCCAGGCTAGGAGGACCTGTCTGTAAGTAACCATGCTCCTGGATTCCTTTTAACCTGAGACAACACAGATCATGCCGTGTATCAAATTATAAGACTCACATCACTTTTTGGCCCCTGTTGTGGTAAATAAATAAATCACCAAAAAGATGGGTACTAGAAATGCAGACAAATGAGCCCGAGGTAAATGTGAGTTAGAGGAAAACGATCCTCCTTTCTGTGGTGGGGGCGGTGAGGCTGCCAACTCTGTGATTAGGAGAAGTGCTGGCACCGATGCACACCACAGAGCAGCACCCACAGAGATGTGGGAGAAGTAGTGCAGGTAGGTTAGCCCACCCTGGAAATGAGAAAACCTGAAGTCCTGAGAGAACAGTAGCTTACTAATGCTCTTTAAGGGTTGTCCCCCTGCTTCAGACCTCTCACTGCTGCTTCCATTAACTCCAGAGCAGAAGCCAGTTCTAGGTCATGATTTACAGGCCTCAGGATAACCAGGTGATCCCTGCTCCTGGCTGTCTTGGTTCCTTATCGTGCCCTGCCCTTCCACAGCCATCCCCGTTAATTAACCTACTTTGAACAAGCCTTCCCTTCATTCCCTGTCAGCACATCATGTTTTCCTCTCTTTGGATGTTTTTAGCCTGGGTATGGGGGCCGACACAGGCTCTTACTCTGTAGATGTGTCTAGCCTCAGAGTCCCAGCCTTTCTTCCTCTGCTTCTGGCATAGTGGGATTATTTGTGAGAGCCACCTTGCTGTGGGTGTTTGCTCCCTGTACAGCACTGCAACAGTCTAGCTGTTCCTTTATGTGGTTTCCTCTCTCCCCTGTGAAGCAGGGAGAACATTACAAGCTCAGACTCCAGCTAGCTGTCTTGTTTATTCCTAAATCCACCAGCCCTAGCAAGACTGCTCATAGGAAAGAGCTTCTGTTGGCTCCCTGGGAGACTCATTTCACAGTGGGAAGTAACACACATCCCTTGTCTGAGAAAAGGGATAGAGAAAAGTCTGAGTTTCCACCTGGAACATTTTACTACCCTCTACTTATTCTCTGTCATTACTTATTAGGTCTTTGAGATTCCAGACCACAAAAAAATTAACTTTCACCTTGCCTAGCATGATGGCACACTCTTTTAATCCCACCACCGAGGAGACAGAGACAGGTAGAGCCTTAATTTTAAAACCAACCTGGTCTACACAGTGAGTTCCAGGCCAGCCAGGGCTGCATAATGAGACCTTGCTCTAAAAAATGTGCGTAAATGCGTGCGTGCGTGCGTGCGTGCGTGCGTGCGTGCGTGCGTGCGTGATGCGTGTGTGTGTGTGTGTGTGTGTGTCTTTGACCTTAAGGTAAAGCTCAGGCTCATTTGCTTCACTTTTTACATGAATCCTGACTCCTTAATATCATCCTATTGGTTTACCACACTTCATTCCTCTTTTTAACTGTCAAAATAGTGTTTAGTGTCTTGTTTTCTAAGCTAGCAAGGAATGTTTAGGTAATCTTAGATATCTCAGTGACCCTAGCAGGATCTGCCTCTGGTTTAACTAATTTAAAATAAATCAGAACTGAGTAGACTAAGTAAAGACAGTTTTACATGTCAGGACCCTCAGGTCACTAGCCTTTCCCAACCATCTAGTTGTTTGTTTGTTTTTAACCTGTCTTTGCAGACTACCCAGGCAAATACTCTGAGGAGGAGAGTAAGAGTTCGGCATCAGGCATTGCAGGAGACCTTGGGGAAGAGGCACAGGAAGTGCGGGCTCCCACCATTGCTCAGCTCCTGCAGGAAAAAACCCTCTATTCCTTCTCAGAATGGCCAAAGGTATCTCCCAGAGCTTGCATCCTCCACTCGCGCCATTCCCAGCTTTGATTCCTTTGCATTAAACCTTACAAAATGCTTCTGCTGGACAAGCTTAGCTGTATACACGTGGACATTAAGGTGATACACTAAGGGGAAAAGGCATACTATTCACCAGATTACTTAGACAATAAGAGGAAAATGGCAAGTTGCCCCTGGTCGTAGCACTGAAGATTTATTCTTTATTGCCCAGATTATGACATTTATAGATTGTGTAGCGAGTGTCTGAACACTCCTTTCTATTCAGCAAATTGTGAAAAATTTAGCCCCTGCTCTCAGGGACTTTGCAGACTTGGGTAACTTGAAACTGATTTCTAAGTCCTGCTATTCTTTTCCCCAGGACCGTGTGATAATTAACCGCCTAGATAATATTTGCCATGTGGTGTTAAAGGGGAAGTGGCCCTGCAGCCACCAGTACGAGCCCTCAGGTACACTGCCCACGCCAGTGTTATCCAGCAGTGCAGGTTCTCGAAGCAGCCTCTCAGAGCCAGAAGCAACCGAACACAGCTTCAGCAATGGTGCAGCATTGGCAGCCCAGATCCAAAAGGTGAGGTTATGGCTGGTATGGGCTACCTATGAGAACAGCAGCAACATCCCATGTTTCCGTTGAGTCATTTATTCAACAAGTGTTTGGGGGTTTTGGTTTAGTTTTTCAGTCAGGTAGTTAGTATTAATTATGACTCTGGACCTTATTCTGTAGACTGTGGAAAACTATTAAAAGTTTTGATATAAACCAGTGGGGTTGGGTAGTTTGATGGTGCACACTTTTAATCCCAGCGCTCAGAGGGCAGAGGCAGGCAGATCTCTATGAGTTGGAAGCCAGCCTAGTCTAAGGAGTTGAGTTCCAGGACAGCCAGGGCTACACAAAAAGAAACCCTGTCTCATGGAGGAAAAGTGTTTTTAAAAAGAGTTTTGGTACAAAGAAGTAAAAGCAGGGTTTTATTCCTAAACTAGAGCCTGCAGGTTGTCAGGGGAAGCAAAGAAAGAAAGAAAGAAAAAAAAAAAAAAGACATGCCAGATAAGAATGCTGCAGAGAAAACATTGTAGGCTACAGAATAGAAGAAGAAAAAGCAATAAACTGTGACTTGGGGAGAGAATGGGGTCTTTAAGTCCTTAGAAGACAGATACCAATTATGAAATCAGAGCAGAAAGGGGTGTTTATATGGAAGGAAGGTGAGCGATTAGAAGTTATTCGCACACTGAATCTGACTTGACTGCACTTTAGACGCAGCCAGAAACCTTGAAAAACTGCTGGCTCTGATTCTCTTGGTCTGGTGTAGCTCAGAGACTGAGTTGTTTCGTTTTGTTTGAACTTCCCAAATGATTCTGATGTGTAGCTGAGGCTAAGAATCCCTGGGCTTATGCTTGCAACTACAGGTAAAGTCTGGAAGCCTGTAAAAAATGTAGACTCACCAGAGTAGAGTCTAGGTCTAATAAGCCATCTGGTGCTTTAGCACTAGCATTTGAGGACCCTTGTGGTCACAGAGAAGAGCAGGGAATAACGTAAGGCCTGGAGAAATGAGACCTGGAGAAGGAGCTGGTGTTTGGCCACAGAAGTTATATTCAAATTTCTTGCCATGTGTGTTCACAGGAGAGCTTCTTAGCCCCAGTATTCACAAAAGATGAACAAAAGCACAGACGTCCCTATGAGTTTGAGGTGGAAAGGGATGCCAAAGCTCGGAGCCTAGAAGAATACTCTGCCAGCCATGGGCGTCCCCCCATTGTCCTCAATGGCTGGCATGGGGAGTCAGCTATAGACCTCTCCTGCTCATCAGAGGGGTCTCCAGGAGCCACATCTCCTTTCCCAGTAAGTGCCAGCACCCCTAAGATTGGTGCTATCAGCTCACTTCAAGGAGCCCTCGGTATGGACTTGTCTGGAATTCTGCAAGCTGGCCTAATCCACCCAGTAACTGGACAGATCGTCAATGGAAGCCTCAGGAGGGATGATGCTGCCATGAGAAGGCGAAGAGGGAGACGAAAACATATTGAAGGAGGGATGGACCTCATCTTTCTGAAGGAGCAAACACTTCAGGCTGGAATCTTGGTGAGTATATGAGGCCACAAGTTAAAACCATTCTACGTTGAGAAATTTATTTCTCAGACATCAAGTATTTCATTTTTAAGTTTTGTTCTTGTTTTCTGTCATTATGAAATGTCCTCCATCTTTTCTAGAATAGATGATAGTAACGCATTGGTGACCCTTAATGCATACAGCCTGGAAAAGTGAACCAAAGGGTCTTATTTCAAATAAAAGCAACCCAAATCCTACAGTGAGTGCTTCAAAAGAGAGCCACCGGCATGAGAATAAGCAAGGCCAGGTGACAGGCAGCATTCCTCGGTCACAGCAAGGCTCTCCAGGAGCTGAGGTGTGGGAGATGGAAGGCTGATCTTGGCTTTGATCTGACACTGATAAGGGGCACACCGACAAGCCGACAAGCTGTATTCTGGTCCTACAGCATCTAAGGCAACTGCTGTGAGGACTCACAGAAGCAGTGCATTCTTAACTAATGAAGGTCATTATGAGCCATAGAGGAGGTTGGGGAAAATCTTCTTTAGACTTTGTTTAGTGCCTGATGTTGTGTTTTGAGTTTGGGTATTTTTTAAAACCTTGAAAAATAAAAATATAAAAATATTTCATAGGGTATTTTTTAAATGCATAATAACAGTTTTTCCTGAGTACCTGCTGTGTACCAAGTACTGTGTTCAGAGATTTTCATAATTAGAGCCTCACAACTCTATAAAAAAAAATGACGACTTGAAGTTTAAAAGCTTTTAAAAATGACCCTCAGTTGATCAGCTGCCACGGTACAGCAGGAAGCCAGACCGAGAGCTTCGTTCTCTAGCACTAAGGACATGAGTGCAGACCTGTGCTATTTGGCTGTGTCTTCCTCTCAGGTTTTACATATAATGTGAGAGGTGGAAGAGGCATATCTTCTTCTCTGTCTAGTTCTGTAGACTAATTTTACTGTTTGTTTAGTCTTGTGTTTTCATCTTAACAGTGTGGCATTTACATTCTAACCTTTTTTTAGGTGGGCAGGGGTGGTGGAATCTCAGTATTGCTCAGGCTTGTCTCAAGTTTGTGGACTCAAACTTCCGACCTTAGTCACTTAGTCAGTGGGACCCCACATTTGCCAGTTCTGATTTCACTGGTCTGGGGTAGAAGTGTGTGTGCGTGTGTGATTCTTCAGGTAGCATCCACTGTTTGGTTTTTTGAGATGGATCTCTCACTGGCCTGGAAGCTTACCAGTTAGGCCAAGCTGGCTGAGCCCTGAGCTCAGGGATCCACCAGTTTCCACCTTCCCAGCTTTGGCCTTACAAGCACGTGCTGCCACCTAGGGTTTGGTTTTGTTTTTAAGTCTTGGGTTTTGGTGAAGTTTAGATTTACTTATTCTTGTTTTATCTATATGAGTTTTAGCTAAATGTGTATATATGTACCACATGTATGCCTGGCCCACAGAGTCCAGAAGAAGGCATCAGATCCCCTGGAACTGAAGTTACAGATAGTTCCACACCAGCATGTAGGTTTGAGAAAAATACCCAGTGCTCTTAACCACTGAGCCATCTTTCCTGTTCCATCTGGCTTGTTCCCCACTTTTTCAAAAAAAAAAAGGGACATGATTTCCTGGGACTGTACTTGGTCTTCGTGTGCACAAGTTGAGCTCTGTACTTACTGAACCACCTCCCCAGCTGCCTTCATGCTGAGAGCAAGCTCCCTCCCCACTGTTAAAGGCTCATGGAAAGACCCAAGCAGTGATTTCCCTCTAGTGCTCATTGTACTCCAAAGGAGTGACCAGTAGGAAAAAAATATCTTTCTTTTTCTCCTGGATAATTTTTTAATTTGTGGAGGCAAGCACTGTTAGCACCGTTGTTTGTTTTGGTGATGCTGAGCTGAGGGAGACGCAGTCAAGCCACAGGGGAGGAACAGGTGAGTAAACCCCAGCATGACATTTTCTGGGATGTGAGGAATCTGAACAGAATGCTAGACCAAGGAGGCAGTGCCGGGACAGTGAGAGGCGATGACAAAGGGATGGAAATTAGGACGGTGGTCAGGCCTGCCGAGTAGACAGGGTAGTGGGCAGTCAGGGTGAGTACCTAGCATGTGTAAAAGTAGTTGGTGGTACGGTGGGTTGAAATCCAAACGCCCAGTGGTGAGGATCAAGTGGGAACAGCTGGAAAAGTCCAGTACCCCATGCTCTACCGTAGCCCTGTGACTGGTGTGAGCAAGGCGTGTGTTTCAGGAACTCACTTGATCTTGCCATCACGATTTCTCATTTTTGTCTTAATCCAGGAAGTCCATGAAGACGCAGGACAGACTACCCTGAACACCACACACCCTGAAGGGCCAGGAGCTGCTTCCTCAGCTTCTGAGCCAGCAGCAGCAGCCAGCAGCCAGGCTGAGAAGGCTGTTCCCAGCAAGAGCCTACTGGACTGGCTGCGGCAGCAGGCTGACTACTCCTTGGATGTTCCTGGCTTTGGGGCAGTAAGTGTTGGGGTTGCTATCCCGACCACTGTTAGCTCACTGCTCACTTGGGACAGTTGACACAAACTAGAAGGTGGAAGCTATTTGGAAGAAATCTGTTGACTGACAGCTTCATATTAAGGATTTTTTTTTTGGTTTTGGTTTTTAACGTTTAAATCCTAGCTAAATTTTCCAATAATAGAAATCGCAAAAGTTACAAGAACAGACTCAAGTTTACCCCCTTCCTCAGTATCTCCCCAGAAATGACACACAGCACAGAATCTTAAGTTCACAAAGAAGTCCTTAGGTTGTGTAAGCTCTGCCACTTGATGAAAGTTTCTCCTAGCTACTTTATTGGTACTTCTGAGGGGCTCTGTGCTTCTAACTGCTCTGCTGAGATTCTCATTCAAGTCACCTGATGCCTTTGCTCTGCGTTCTCCCAGTTAGGAGCCCATAAGACAGCTCCTGAGCACTGGTGTTCAGTCTCGGTTCTTCTTTTCTTACTTGCTCATGTGCTCATTCCCACCCCGTCTGACTCATAAGAT
This sequence comes from Rattus rattus, assembly GCF_011064425.1. NCBI lineage: Eukaryota > Metazoa > Chordata > Mammalia > Rodentia > Muridae > Rattus > Rattus rattus. Next base: position 140,244,685 of record NC_046158.1, on the reverse strand, counting down.
ACACAGATAGAGCGTGTACAGGACGGAGACACTCACACAAGACCCGCAGAACCAGCTAGTCAGGTGCCCGGGAGCTGGGAAGTCAGCTCCAGGGCCAGCCAGGGCACGGGGCCTGCACAGCTTGTTTCCCAGCCTGCGTAAGAGTCCTGACACCTCAAGGAGAGACTAAGTGAAGGCTGGTGTTACATATCTGTGTAAAGTGCCATTATTGAGAAAAGAACAAGACCAACTGAAAAGCTCCACCATACCAGACTGTGGCAGGATGCTCTGTAACATTCTTCTCCATTAACCTCCTAGAGTTTTTCAGACAAACCCAAGCAGAGGAGACCACGCTGCAAAGAACCTGGAAAATTAGACATCGGCTCTCTAGGTGGAGAGGAGAGGGTTCCTGCTGTCCCCAAGGAGCCAGGACTGAGGGTAGGAAGAGGGTCGTGGGTGTGGGAACAAGGGGATCATCTTGATGGTGCCATGCCTTGCACACTTGGGAGAAAGCCCCGCTGAGCAGTGGGGGCTGGATGACATTTTCCCACAGGACAAGAGGCCAGCACAGAAAGCTTAAACCACAGTAAGTGCCACAGGCCTGTGCAACAGCTACGTGTCCTCTGAGGTCATGTTTTCCATCCTCACCCCCTAAACAGTGGGTTAAACCTGTTCATACGGTCACACAGGATCAGTCCTTAGCTCTACACAGCAGTCTCTGTTTCCAGGCTAATAGATGCCATGGAGGAACCCTCCATGTCTGACCTACGTTGTTAGTGACCATTTAAATACGATGTTCTTCCTAGTGCTGCTGCACTGGCAGTGGAGAAGAGCTGACTCTAAGCGTTGCTCTTTTCCTATTATAGAAGCTAAGACTGGAGCCAGCTTCAAAGACATCCACAGAATACTCGGAGTCTAACGAAGCTGAGTTAATTATAGTTTACAGATGGATACAAACTTGGAATAGAAAAGTCCTAACCTCTAGGGGGCAGCAGTGACATTTCCCATTTGCCAGTGGGCCCACTGCATATCATGAACATTTTATCTCTTAGTGCATCCCAGAGAGGAGCTTCTAGAAATTTCCTGTAGAGGCATTTGCTCTTCCCCAGCTTTTCCATAAATGCAAGCTCTCCTGGACACTCCTCAGCTCTCCAGTCAGCTACAGCATTACAGCATCACAGCATCAGCTTCCTAGGTGGGATCACCGCTGGGCTTTCTTATCTCAGCTGCAAACACTACCCACTCTAGTCACTCTTCTTGGCAGAAAGGAGTTGTCGCTGACTTTTGTCACTCACCAAGCATCTCCATGAACAACTGCCTTCATTTGTATGTGCTGCCACCACTACCTCAAGGCTGGCCTGGTCAGTCCCTCAAATCTGTCACATTGAAAGGTCATCCTTCCTACCTTACATCTTCCTTTCCTTGCTCTGGGGAAGACTGTTCTTACCATGTGTTACAGCTGCTTCTGTTTCTATCCCACCTACACTTGCCCAGTCTTCCCCTGGGCCTCAGCATGCAGTCAGTGTCTTGAGAAAGGTCAGGGAAGTTCCTGTCCTGTTGCAATCCCTGAGTTGTTGGTTTGCAGACATGCCATTGGCCTTCTTGTTTCTTTCTACATTCCCAGCGATTTCCTTCATATTCCCTGAAAATTAATGCTCATTACTCCTTTACAAGCACTGACACTTTGCCAGCAAACCCATCAGCCAACCTCATCTCTGTGTCGCATCTCCTTCCTTTATGAAATCTCATTCCCTGCCTGAGGTTCCTGTTCTACACTGAGGCGAGAATAGGAAGCTTTTGTCTGCCCAGCCCCAGGGCTGCTCAGTCTTCCCAGCACGTAGGTGGGCAGTGGTCCTCCATAGCTCTGCCAGGGCTCTGCCTCTTCTCTCCCAAAGGGACTCTTAAACTATTCAAGTGGGTGTGCCAAAAGCTTAGAGACAACACAAACTGATTTCCCATAGTTCTCAAGGCTCAGAAACTGAAGGTTGAATATCTAGTGAAGGTCCAGTATTCATAACCATCTTGCTGCATTCTCACATGGGGACTGACAAATACGCTCTCTGGGATATCTTAGGGGGCTCTAACCCGTTCATAAGGAGTTGCTCCCCATGAGCTCATTACCATGAAGCCCTCACTATCCCTACCTTTGGGAGTGGGATTTCAATACATTTTATATATTTATTTATATATAACAACATTTTAAGTCCAAGTCAGAAACCCTGCCCCTTGTAAAAATAGATTAAAACCCACAAGGAGCTTGGTTTGAGCTCAGAGTCCAGCTATATATGCTGAGATTTATCTGCCTAAGGTCCATATAACTAATACCAAGGGCCTTGAGACCTAGCTTTGCTTATAAGTCGTATCTGTATACATGCATCTAGTGTAGAGAGATCTTCATTTTATTGCTGCAGATATGCTGTAACTATCTAGATACCACCACTGTCACACATGGGACACTCAGATTTACCAGTGATTCCAAATATGCCTGCAGACCTGGTATTGTCTGGCTTTGTGTTGTTTTGCTTTGGGGATTTCTAAACATTTTAGTTCCCAGGTCTCTTTTCACCCAGTTCTTGTTGGATAAGCCTTTGTAACAGTAGCAAAAATGACTTAGTCACTGTCCTGTTGCTCCTATCCAAGAAGGCGAGGGTTGGAATAATTGCCATCCTCTGTCGATGAGGCTGTTAGTGGGTTAAAATGCCACGCAGTCATCTGACGTGACACAGACAGAGCTCTTCTTGCTCCCCAAGTGCTCTCTCTAGGCCTCCTCTGGAAGAGGAAGCAGGTTTGCTCTCCAGGGTATAATTACCAGGATGGAGAGCTGCCAAAGCCTGATTTGGCTGCTGTGTGTGGTCGCAGTGCTGCTGGGAGGGGCACCTGTCTGTGGTGGGCAGCATCTGGGTGGCTGAAGCAGCCAGCCCTTCTCCACAGGAAGTGTTGAGGGCTGACTTCCTCTAACAGTGCTTTCTACACTGTACACAAATGGTTCTCTTCACCTGGGCTTTTCTGCTCTCTGCACCTGAGGAGAAAAGAGCTGTCCAACTCCCCATCGAGTTTTCGTTTCTCAGAGGACCCTGTGTGTATGCTTGCTCTATCTGCAACTCTTGGCCAGGGCTGGGAGAGGACGCTCTTAAATGGCCTGGAGCCTGAGGGGATATCACGTGCCAGGCCTTTTTCACCCTAGCAGAAAGACTTTGGAGTGGACTGTGCCTCACAGTGGACAGTCATGGAGGAGCTAGAGCGTGTGGAGCAAGGGAAGAAAACTCCCCAGCTCCTTGCCTGGCTCTCTGCCGTAGGCAGGCAGCAGAGAAGAGCCTCAGAGAAGCCATGGGATGCAGGCCTCAGAGAGAGAAGCCATGGGATGCAGGCCTCAGAGAGAGAAGCCATGGGATACAGGCCTCAGAGAAGCCATGGGATGCAGCTGTACTCAGCAAGTGAGGTGATTGACAAGCAAGGGACCAAGATGGCATGGTGTGCAGAGGCCCAGAGCAAGACGGTTGTGTCAGTGAGCTTAAGATCTAGCGGTAGACATCATTTTTTAGCTGGATCTCGTCCTTCAGTCCTTATTCTCTCTCTAGAAATAAGTAGCCAGGAGTTTATTTCTAGTGAATACCTCAAAACCAGAGTGAGCCCCTTGCCCTGTACACTGCAGAGAACCCATCCTGGCATACTGCCGGCGTGTGGCTCTGTCAGGAGGAGAGACGCGGCATGATGTAATGGGAAAGAGCCTGGTGCTCAGGGTTACCCGCCCAGCCCATGGTGCTCCTTGCCCCTCGGTTTTGGAAGGGAAGAACCCCTGCTGTAACTGTTGAAGAGGTTCCTTCTAGATCAGTGAGACTAAAGTAAGGCTTTTGAAAAGTTCTCTCAGCATTGGCATAATAAAGCTTTTTGTCTGTGATAACTCTGGGGTTTTTTGTTTGTTTTTTTTTCTCTTGAATAGTCTTTGGGAAAGTGAAGGACAAGTATAGCACTTCAAAAATAGCTTTCTGGGGACTCAAACACTTGAGTCATGTGTCCATGAGTTGTTGGTTTCTGTGACGTGACACTCACACCAACTGACAGTGAGCTGAGAGGAGGTGACACTCACACCGACTGACAGTGAGCTGAGAGGAGTTGAGAGACGGTGATGGGGCCCTCGGGTTGGCTACTGCGGTGGCGTTTCCATTGCTGCTCTTCCTGTCACCACTCATTCCCGAACAGCTTTTTCAGGGCTGACTACTCCCTGCGGGGAAATGTGCCTCCTGTGTGCTTCTCCTGGAGCCTGCCATGCCTGTTCTTACACCTCACTGAAAGCCTGAAACTAGTGTGACCAAAACCCATGGCTACCCTGCAAGAAGGGCTCTGTTGAGTGTTCTGTTTTTTAATAGTTCTGGGAGAGCAGAGTTAGGGAAAGCAGTGGGAAACACGAGCTATGAGTAGATTTCTGTAGCAGTCTCAGGAGCTAGATTCCTTACCTGCTCGAAACCCAGTCTCCAAGCCCAGATACACTTCATTTCTGAGGCTTCCCCTCCATGTTCTAAGGCCCAATACCCTAACAGTAGAGTTCCTCTGGCTCTGTGGTGTCTGTTAGTAAGACTTGCACCTCCCCTGTCTGCTCTGTTGAGGAGTGCAGTCAGAACACCGCCTCTGAGTCTCAGACAGGCAGCTGTAGTCCTGCTTCCCTGCAGATCCTTGCTGTGCACTCACTCTGCACTCTGAGGAGGAACCAGATCAGCTGGAGGAGATGCTGAACTCATCCACACAGGGGCAATGGCTGCAGCACACTGCCTTGGTGCTGTGTGCAATGGCACAAGACCTAGCACTGGCCCGCTGAGTACCCTGGTTCCGTGCTTGCTAGAACTGAAGGGACACTGTGAAAAGAACTACGGGGAGGAGATAAGGGCAGCGGGCCTCCCCTTTGTGTGCATGGGAAAGAACAGCCATCAACATGAGGTGCTTTCTCGTATCTCACCTGTGTGAGAAAGGGTGGAGGCTGCCCAACAACACAAGGTTGTAATCCTGGAGATCTGCAAACCTGATAAACCACACAGCAGGGATAGGAAGGACAGCAGAGAGATGTGCAGTAACCTATGTCCAGGGCTTGCAGGCAGCACAGAAAGAGATAGACAGGCAGAGACAGACAGACAGACAGACAGAGAAAGAGAGGAGACAGAGAGAATATCACCTTCTTGTGGAAGAAATGGGTTTCTCCTTTTACAGGAGGTAAAGCTATTAAAACTTCAGTAGCTTCTGTGACCTCTGCACAAGCAGACCCTGGTCTCTGCTGCAGCCTCCACCACCCTTCCCACTTGTCTTCCCTGCCTGTCACCCCATCAAGGCCATGTGCACAGCGTGCTCTGTGCTGTGATCCTGATAAAGCATGGTGGGGACAGGTCCATAGGTTTAGTGCTAGGTGACATTATGAGTCTTAGGAGCAGAAGTGCTAACTGTGGAGGTTTTTGCTAATTAAAAAAATTAGAGTGCCTTTAATCCCAACTCTCACAAGGCAGAGGCAGGCAGATCTCTGTGAGTTTAAGGCCAGAGTGAGTTCTAGTTATATAGAGAGACTATCTTTAAAACACACACACACACACACACACACACACACACACACACACACACACACACACTCTCACTTTTTTAAAAATCTAATAAAAGATTGGGGGTGGGGAAAACTCCAAAAAGAAGAAAGATATGGGACCTTTCTTAAGGGAAACTAGAGGGGTTGGGGATTTAGCTCAGTGGTAGAGTGCTTGCCTAGGAAGCGCAAGGCCCTGGGTTCGGTCCCCAGCTCCGAAAAAAAGAACCAAAAAAAAAAAAAAAAAAAAAAAGGGAAACTAGAGCCTTATTTACTCGAGTGGCATTGTTCAGCAGTGCTCAGGGTCCTTCATTTCTACAGGCTGTGTGCACACATCCTTTTCCATTTCAACTCAGAACTTCTAGGAATTCAGAGCACACTGGGCTGTGCCCTCATTAGCATCCCAAGTCCCAGTAAGTGCTCTGGGCAGAATGTTAAACGTGTCACTCTGGGGTGTAAGGCTCACAAATGGCTTCAGCTTGTGCCTTGTCTCTCTCTCTCTCTCTCTCTCTCTCTCTCCTCTCTCCCCCCCTCCCTCCCCTCCCTCCCCTCCCTCCCCCCTCTTCCCTCCCCCCCAACCAAAGCTGACCTATTCTAAGCTCACCGTCAGCTCTACTGTTCCCCAGTCTGCCTTTAAACTTGAGTGCATCTGACTCCAAAGCCCCACCTAGCACACTCTAGGTGCTCTGCTGTGTCAGTATAATTTTGTTGTGAGAAAGATAGCTGGAATGTTCAGTAAAGGGATTGTGGCCTTAAGAATCAAGACCCCAGGCACTGTCAGTGCTGGTCTCCCCTTCCCACCTCTTCCAGTTTCTCATACAGTGGCAAACGGCTCTTGCCAGTCAGTATTGGAAGCACTGTTTGATGAGAACAGGCATCTGGTTGCTCCCTTGCCACTAAGTGCTTTTAGCCTCTGAGAGGCAAAGCCCCTGGGCCTTTGGACAGGAGATACTGTCTTATACTAGAGCCCTGTGTGGGACTGGGGATAAGCTATACCAGGACACAGTTGCAGCCACCACTTGCCATCTGGTAATTTCAATATCCATTGTTTCTTTGTCCTTTTTCAGGGGTTTCTCCCAGAAAGCAAATTCAATCACACCCTAGCCGAACCTGTGCTTCGAGATGCAGGCCCCCGCAGGAGGGGGAGGCGGCCTCGGAATGAGCTCCTCAAAGCTCCAGCCATTGTAGCAGACTCTCCTTCTGGAATGGGACCACTGTTCATGAATGGGCTGATTGCAGGGATGGACCTGGTAGGATTGCAGAATGTGAGAAATATTCCAGGCATTCCTCTCACTGGGCTGGTGGGCTTCCCAGCTGGTTTTGCCACCATGCCTACTGGTGAAGACGTCAAAAACACCCTGAGCATGCTGCCTATGATGCTGCCAGGCATGGCCGCAGTGCCCCAGATGTTTGGTGTTGGCGGACTCCTCAACACACCCATGGCAACCACCTGCACGACCACTGCATCAGCGTCTCTCGCAAGCACAAAAAGTGGTGCCTCAGCCACTGAAAAAACTACAGAGGACGAGCTGAGTGGCCGTGATGTGAAAGCAGACACTCTGGTCGAAGATAAGCCTGGCCCTAGTCCATTTTCTGATCAGTCCGAACCCACAATAACTACAAGTAGTCCTGTGGCTTTCAACCCATTTCTCATCCCAGGAGTGTCTCCTGGACTCATCTACCCTTCCATGTTTCTCTCCCCTGGCATGGGCATGGCTCTGCCAGCCATGCAGCAGGGTAGACACTCAGAGATGGCCGGTCTAGAGACCCAGAAGAGGAAAAAGAAGAAAACAAAGGGGGACAACCCCATCCCAGAGCCTGCTTCTGCGTGTGAGAGGGAGCCAGGCAGTGATCAGAACTGCACCGAGTCCAGTGTCACTGTGTCCCCAGAGAGAGAACACGTGGCACAGGCCAGGGAAGAGGGGCTCAAAGACTCCAACGATGATACCAATTAGAACTTTTTCATTTAAGAAATTATTGTGACTTGTAAGTTTCTTATCCCATAAAGGTTTGTTACTTCCCTCACTTCCCCTTCATAAGAACCTGTGTTTTCATCAGTAATATTACCTACCTAATTTCCTGTCTGAGAACTATGGTAACATGTTAATAGTTGCAGGGTCTTGCCACTTCGTTAGATAAGTGTCACCTGCCTAGTCTAGGAGGCACAGAATTCTTTCTTTTATCCGGTTCATTCCAGCAATCACAGTTGATACAGTGCTTGGTGACATAACCCCTTCCCCTTCTCTTTCAAGTCCCACTCTCCTGAGGAAGAAATGGCAGAAGAAAACTGGCTAGGGATTCACTGTGGGGCCAAAGAGCAAAGACGAAAGTGAGCAACAGAATAAGAAGGACAGGTCAAGGAAACCAAAAGGCACACGATGGGAAGTGTCCGTGTGTACTTTCGTAGTTCAGGTGTCCCTATTTTATCATGGTCACTGAGTAGTTTAGTCTACAGCATGTAAACCAATGGCTCAAGTGCACAGACTGATGGCTTCTTTCAAAGAGGGACCTTCCAGGTAGTAATAGAGTTCCCCCTCTTAAGCAAGAAGAAATACTGGCCAGCTAGGCAGTATACCTGTCGTCTCTGCCGAATCTGAGACCCTTCAGCACCTCGAGTTACTGCAGCAGCTGGGAGGGCGCTGCTCAGGGCCCATGGGTGCTGCTGGCACTCACGTCCCCTCTTAAGAAACCTGCTGGACTTCATTTTGTGCTTTTTTCACCCAGAGCCAGGCCTTTTGGAGCCTAGGAAGGTAATCACTCAGCACTTGCTAGATTCTGCCGTCAGCCTAGCGTGTCAAAACACCATCTTTTACATTGCAACTGTGAAGTTTTGTCCCTCTCCATTTTCTCTCTACTCGGACTGTATCTTAGAGTTGGGCCCAAATTCCAAATTGTCAGTCAGGCAAGGTTCTGTTAGTCAGCAGCGTGCTCTCTCCAGCTCTGTGTTGAAAAACTGAGCAGAGAGAGCCCACTTGGCTGCGCTTCTGCTTCCAGGTTTCTTTCCCCTCACCCTCACATCATGTCCCTCCTGATGGTCTCCTCCGTGGACAGCTCCTGCTGAGACTTGAACCAGCCAAGCCCAGTTCTCTAGGGCACAGGCTCAGGGGCTGGACAGGTGGTGGGTGTCCCGAGTACCAGGTTCACTTCGGTGTCACAGTTGACTGTGTTTATTTTTACTGTTTCTGTTACAGTTTTGCTAATTTATCAGAAGGTCCGAAAGTTTGGCATGCTATTTCAGTTTGCATTATTTATTTATGATGATTTTTGTCATTGTCTTTTATACATTTGGGGTTATAAATTATGTAAATGTTAAAATGAGCATCTCAAAGAAGTCTGTTAAATTGTGACCGAAAAAAAAGCCAATCAGGTGTATTTTCAAAACAGAGAGTCCCAGTTTTATGAATCATAGATATAAACTAGAAATTCTATTACTGATCTATAAGAAAGAATCCAAGAACTGAATAAATGATATTTAATGGCGTCTTTGTAGTGTAGAAGGTCTGTGATGCTGATAACAGATTTCTTAGAAATGCTGTTCACTGTTGAACTAACATTCTGCTCAGTTCTGCCTCCAGTGGAAGCAGACAGGGCTTTTCAGCTGTTAAATCCTAAAAATCAATATAATTTATTTATGTAAAAGAAACACGCAATCAATATATTTTTGAACCTTTTAAGTACTAATTTTCTTTTTATCAAGTAGAAAAAAATGTATTTGCCCTAAATCCTTAAAATACAAATGCTATAAAAACTCCTGTATCTTGAAAGCCTTACTGCAAATGAGCATTATAGACACCCAGCAGAGTCTGCTCTTCTGTTGTCTCCTGTGTTGTTTCATGTGGAGAGCTCCTCTCCCAGCTCCCACTTAGACCTCCAAGTAGGTCACGGGGTTCAGTGTGGACCTGGCTTAACCACCAGCATGCGCACCCCTTGCTATATCTTACCAAACCTGTATGTTAGCTCTCGGGTGTTTAGGCTTCTGTTGACTGCTGTTGTGATACTGTTTGCAAAATGAACTTGACACTGTGGATTATTTGCTCTGTAAGGCATACGTGCTTCTTATGATTATTTTAACGTTCCGAGAGCAAAAGCCAAATTTAAACTCTCTTCAGCAAACTTGAGCCTCTTCATCTAATTCCATGTCACTCACAGCCATAACTTCCCTTGGTCATTCTTCACCCATGTCTCACGTAATAAATTGTCTGTGGTCTTGATCCTGGACTTAAAAAGGAGTTCAAAATTCAGATTTATATTAAGGATTTCACTAGCACTTGGATGTCTGGCTACCTGGGCATTTTATGAATGTATCCTGTATACCAGGAATCTACAGTCCTTCTAGGTGCCTGATTTCTGCTGGACAACATTCTTGGGAGCTGACCTGACCCACCTCTACTATCAGAACACAGATCAAATTGTGCCATGGAAAGGAGTTAGCAGTGTAGCCTCCCTCCAGGACCAGCCCAAAGGTTCTCCCTATAGATACTTCTTTAAACCCAACCCATACAGCACGTCTCACCAGAACCTGGAAACTCTAAAGGAGGTAGGCTGGTGTGGGTGGTGTGGCCCGTAAGGCACAAGAATACCTGGTCTCTTCTTAAGAACTTTGTTTCCCTGAGTATGGGAAGCAAGCACAGCTTCTTGGCTCCAGAAGGACTCCATGAGATGATCAGTGAGGCTGGAGGGAAAGGAATGGGCTTCAGTTAAGATGAAGCAGGACTCTAGCCCAGCCTCCCCTGTGGGTGGAGTTGCAATCTAGGAGCCCTCATGTAGACATGTAAGAGAATGAGGTATTGAGCGTCCAGCACAGCCCTTAGCCGTTATTTCTCACGGGAAGAAGTGCAGTCACCAGCGTAAGACCTCTAATGGGGGAACAGTGAATGGTTGCTGAGCATGATAATGTGAGTTTGATCTTCAGAAGCTGCCTTGTGGAAGGAGAGCCTCCTAAAAGTTGTCCTCTCACACGTGCACACATGCGTGTTTATACACACACACACACACACACACACACACACACACACAATGGCCTTTTAAATCTCTGATGGAGACTTCGGGAGCCCTGCTGGATAGAGAAGAGCTAACTCACTGGTAGAACCTTGGTTTTGTTCCATGACTTAGCCCCTGGCCCCAGACATCCTTCCCCCACCAAAGCAAGGGTTAGAAAGAACATTTTGCACCCCCATACAAGGGTTAGCCAAGTACATCCACTCCACCACGTACAGGAGTTAGTCTGTACACGTTGCTAGTATGTATATTTGCCGTAAGCTGCCAGGGCTATGCTAGTCTTAGAGCATAGCTGAAGCCAGAGCTCATGGTCACACCGACAGAAGACAGCATCCACCAACCTAGTCCTGGCTTCTGTAATGCCAGTCTGGGACCTCGTAACTCTGAAGGACTTAAAACTTGGCACTAGGAAAGAGGGCAGACACAAAGCCACCCCCGTTGAAGACCTTTACCATGATTGTCAGCACCTACTCTCGTTAAGTGGCCTCACTCATGTGCTTGATCTGGAAACCTCAGAAGAATTTAAGTCAGAATTGGCCAAACCCAAGGATTCAGTTTCAGTTCGGTTTTGTTTGCAGCTTCTTGAGACCCGAGGTTCTAAGAACGGGAGTTGAACAGCAGGGACTCGGGACCTGCTACTCACAGCCGCTTCTGTGGTCCCCGTACACAGTATCTGTGGGATAAGGTGAGAAGCAAGTAAATTACGTACCGTCTCCCACTAAGACAGATTCTCATGAGCTTAGTGTGGGACTGGAAACTGCCAGTGACAGCGCACTGTTACCAGAACAACCCTGATGCCTGGGCCCTGGAGAAGAAGAGCCAGAGTGAGGAGGGAAGGATAGGGTCCCTGGCAGAGCTCGCCTGAGGGGGATCCTCATCTGTGATCGTTTATATCCTGAAGGATCAGTAGTGGGATTGACGGAAATGGACAGTCAAGTCCTGGGTCATTTACTCCTTCCAGTAGCCAGTGAGGGTCTCCAGCTCACTAGGAAGAGAACCAAAATCAAAGCAGCACTTGCTGCAGGTCCCAAGGCGTGTACACAGGGGTAAACACTGAGGGAAACCAGCTTTCTGGCCCAACTCCAGGGCCCACACACAAGAAAGGTTTCTTTCCCCATGACCTGTGTTCTGGGCGGATGAAGAGACCATTGTAGTGCCAGGCACAGGGAGATGGTTCAGTATACATTACCAGGACTTACTCAGCGTGCTTAATGGCCTTGTCCTCCATCCCCACAATAACTTGTCCTATTTCTATATCCCTCCATGAGAGGCCTGAGGTCCAGAGTGGGTAAATAGCTTAACTAGTCAGTGTCAGAGCTGGGCTCTCATAATCCAGATTGGTTCCAGAGTCCTAAGTTGACTGAAGAGTTGCGGGGAGCAGGCAGCTATTCTGCCTGTGAGCTTCATAAACAGGAATTGAATGCAGATGGCTGAGGGGAGGGGCAATGCTAGCTCATGCTGCCCTTTGCCACCAATATCTGCCTGGAGGCCAGTTGGGAGGCAATTAATTTGGGCAAGTATTTCTGCAGGCATCTTGGTATCTCATTGCTCAGCCCCACCAGCCTAGGGCCAAGGAGCCATGTGGGAAGTGGCTCCCATCTCAAAGGTGGAAAGGAGAAAGGCAGGCCCTGAGTACCAGCTCAGGTATAAGAGTCTGGGGGAGAGGGAACTACAAGAGAGAAATCCGCACTCCTCACGCACTTGGCCTCCTACCCACTGAACTACATGCACCGTTGATGATCACCACGGTGCCTCTTGGTACCTCTGTGGGTCACTGTGTCAAGGCTTGAGCTTATCACAACGTGTTCCCCAGATGAGAACCCAGTTCAAGCAGATGGCTGTCTGCCTTCAGTGGCACAACCGGTGAGCAGAAAGGCAAGAAGGAGGACGGTCTAAACGCACTGCCCTTACTGGGGCTTTGGCTTCCTGTGTGAAGCCGCAGGCCCCACATAGCTTTCTAGAGGGAAGCCAGCCAGCTACAACCACAGGCTAAGAAGGGACTTCATGTGCATAAATTATGGAAAAACTGAAGGAATATTCCATGGACATGGAGATTATATCACATTTAAATTACCATAAATAAAGCTGGTGCCCAGCCACACTGTTCCAGGCTATGCTGCTTGAGTACTGAGACCGCTGCTGTCACGGGAGCCTATGGCTATGAATGCCTAAGGCGCTCATTCCCTGGCCCTTGACCAAGATTCTTGTCTGCTGACCCCTGGCCCACAGCATCGATTTAATTTATAGACTATTTGTTAAGTCAGTTAAAATACACTCTCATGAACTCAAACATGGTTCTATAGGAATGTGGATCCTACAGTAGAAATCACATTTACATTTAACATAAACAGACTCCAAAGCAGCCCTGGACTCCAGGCAGCCCTCCTGAGCATCCTGTAAAACCCTACGGCGTCCTTTCACATTGTAGGAAAAGTTTGGTCTTTCCTACCTTGCCCCTTCCACACATTTATGGGGAGCCTTCAGGGAGCCAGAAGAGGGCAACTTTGAAGATGCTGTCAAGAGATGAGATTGCTGAAGGAAGGACCCAGGAGGTGCATGAGGAAAAAGTCAGGATATAAGGAGATAACCAGGAGGCAAAGCCATCTATGGCTTCTCTGACAAACTATGACAGTCCTAAGTGACAGGCTGGCAAACAGAGTGGACCACAGGAAACCTTACAGGAAGACAGGCCTGGCAGATGAGCCCTATATAAGTGCAGAAGTAAGGGAGCTTCTCCCACCACAACCCACGATCAGGGTAGCAAACACACCCCTGAGCTCCCTGCAGCCAACTGGACCCCAGGCTCTACTGCAGTGGACCAAGCTAGCTGTGCCCCGCCTTTTGGGATCTGGTTGTTCAGTGGGTGACAGAATGATCAGGTTGAATAGTCGTTGCCCTTCCCAACTTAACACTGAGTAGGACTTGAGGCACAGTGATTTGTTCCCCTGCTGGCCTGTGTGCTGCGGCCACACAGTGAGAGCAACCTCCGGGCGCTTCAGAGTAGCCCCGCCCTGAGGAAATGCCACAGCATTCAAAAAGGAAGATGGAGGTTGGAGGTTCCCCCATCCACAGCCCTAGTGGGCAAAATTATAGAAGGAATCTTCAGAGGATGCGTATTAGTCTGTTGGAGCTACCACAACATAACTACTTAGTCTGGGAAGTGTAGACATTTTCCCACCGTCGGGAGGTCAGAAGTCCAACATCGGGGTCTGACGTGTCCATCTGTTTCTGCTGAACACTTAACCGGCTTGCAAACAGCTGCACTCTCATGGTGGGCGCTCAGAGCAGATGCGTGGAGGAAGCGTTCTCCAAGGCCCCTTCTAAGGAGGTAGCCGGTTTGCTATTGTAGGCACAAAGAAGGATACTCTCGGTATTTTTAATCTCAGTGGACAAAGTGGAGAGCCGTGGACGCCCGCCTCTGCCTGGACAGATGCCCCCACAGGGAGCTGAGAAACGGGTGTCCATCCAAGGAGCTTTCCACAACTCACAGGCTCCGCGAGTGCTTCTCAGCCTTCCTAATGCTGCACCCCTTCAGTGACAGTTCCGCGTGTCATGGCCACCCCCAGCCATAGAATTGTTCTCATTGCTACCTCATAACTGTAATTTTACTCCTGTTATGAGTCGTGATATATTTTTGGAGATAGCGGTTAGTCAATGGGGTTCTTACCCACAGGTTGAGAACCACTGCTCTAGGTACAGCGGAGTTCGTGAAGTTGAATGCCTACTACTCGGGGTGACATACCTGGATGGCACGGTGGCATAAGGAGGCAGGGGGTGATGGAGACCAGAATCTTGACACTTGGCTACTTAGCTGGAACCTTAATAGCCGATGATTGCCTTAGAAGGATGTGAGCTCTGTGTTGGTTCATACCTCGTTCAACAGAGCGTGGGAATTCACATGTTTTCTTGACATTTTAAAATGCATTTTATTTATTCTTTGAGAATGCCATGCTTGCATGTATATGATGTACTTTGTTCCTAATTACCCTCCTACACCCCCTTCCCACTTCTCCCAAACTCCTTCCTGCCACATCTTCCTCCCATCTCCATAATCTCTTTTGTTAACCACGGAATCCACTAGTGTTTCTAGTGTGTGAGTGGATGTGGGGCTGTCCACCAGAGCATGGGCAGCCTACCAGTAGCCACAACCCTGAAGAAAACTGGCCTTCCTCCCCTAACAGTTAACAGTGAGTGCCTCTGCGAGGGGTGGAGCTTCGTGAAACAGCATCCTCCTGCGGTGACGGTGACCAGGGTTTGCACATAGGGTCTCAGAACAGTCGCCTTCTTAAGACCTGCACACGGTCAAGTTCCCTGACTTTTCACTGTGTGCAGTCAGTTATTCTCACACTCTGAGGCGGACAAATAGTCCGTCTGCAGGCTGAGCCTAATTCGCAGAACGGTTTGAGTGATTGCAGACCCGTGGGTGCTGACAGGTTCCTGATACACCCCGAAGGTAATAGGGAGATACAGAAGCAGATTCTGCGTGGAGGGAGGTGACTCCCCCGCCCCAACGGCAATGTCCCCCTGGCTTTAAAAGCAGGCTTATCGGGAGGGTTCAATGCAACACTGAGGCCAGACAAAGTAGCTTAACAAAGCCCCCTGAGTCTAACCTGTCCTTAGGCCCCACAGCTCGGGCCCTGGTGGAGTGGATGACTGTGGTACCACCCTTCAGATAACCTTGATCTGCTCCCAGTGCGTCTGGGCTCCTGGACTCTTCACTATAGCCCCCTGCAGGGCAGAATACAGGAAGCAGAGTGGCTGGAGGGGAACGGAGAGAGGATCCCTGGCACGCCTCCTTTTTCCTGGATCTGCCCAGGGTGTGACAGACCAAGGCAGCTGTAGCTGCCTAGACACCACTCCCGTCATGCCCTTCCCACTCCCACTGCAGCTCTGACCCCGGCTTTTCCACTGGAAGACCTCAGACTTTCCAGATGGCCGAGGAGGGTGGGAGGGAGAAGTAGGATTCGGCAGGGAGTGGACACAAGGTCTCGGCGTCTTTTGGCTCCTGTATCCATTTCCAGCATCCAGGAATCCCCTGCTAACCCAGGCCAACTTCCTAGCTCTCATCCTTGGGACCCCAAAAGCCACCCTTCTTACATGGCGGTGGCAACTCTTAGAAAAGCCCTCATCCACAGGCCACTGAAACACGACCCCTACTGTCTGAACTGCCACTTAGGACCATTCTTAACCCTGGGGACAATTACTGCTTGAACTCCTAGGGACTCTGGAATAAAACCCTGTGCGAATGAACACAGAGGAAGAAGCCCCTGATCACAGTGCCGGCAGCAGCATAATAGACTCTTCTCTGTGCCTCAGTGGGACTGGGAGAAATGAGCCCAAGACCCCCAGCACCCAAGTTAAGTAACTGGGAAACCCCTAACTTTGCTATTTGGGAGGTGAGGGAGCTTTTATTCCCCTGGGACCAGGGGAAGGGGCTCAGAGTCACAAGAAGCCCCCAGCTGCTTACAAGCAGGGCCGACTCCAGGATGTTCTCTACAGAGGCTGACGGATGCTGAGATGGGGCCTGGATCCCACATGGCCTGGGCCTCTTCTCCTATTCATTGAGGAAGGCCCCCTCCATCTCTGCTGCCCCACCATGGAGCCCTGAGATGCTATGCACCCCTTGTTGGGGTAGGAGGTCTCCAGGTGAGGCTCAGCCGTAGGGCCCTCTCCCTGGCTGGAATTCAGCACTGATGTCCCCATTCAATCTTGCCCTAGAGCACGAGTCCTAAGTCTCCCAGGCAGGACCCCTACCTTCCTATTAGTCTGTTCCCAATGAAGCTTTCTGTAAAACGTTTGGCTGGAGACCAAGGAACTTTTGAAAACTCTATGGGCTAGACCAAGCTGTACAGATCTGTCTTCCACCCAGAGTTGATAGGAGCCAGATTGTTTCCAAATACAGAGGTGGGATTTGGAGACGGAAGAGAGGAAAGGACTGTTTAAAGCGCCCTTGCCTTTGGCAGGACCCCTGGCAGCAGTTTACCCATTGGAGTGGGTGGGATTAGAGGTAGTGGAGGTAAAGCCTGGAACCAGGTGACTCCCATAGACACACAGGTGACATATGTGTGACATATATAAAATCACCCACACTAACGTGTTTAGGTATAGATGTGCTATATAGACCACAAACTTTGAAGCTATAGACTAATATGGCTACTGTGTACAGAGAAAGGGGCCCAGGTGACCCAGCTGCAGAGCCATAGGCAAACATGCTTTTATATAGAGACACAAACCCCCCGAAGATGTACACAAAGGTTCCCACCTCAGGTAGCAATCCCAAGTCAGGCACAAGAGGTTAAGAAAGGGCTGGAACTCACTGTGCATCCAGCCTGCTGGGACCCAACACACATGCATGTGTGCATGTACGTATGTGCCCTTGTGCGTGCACACGCACATGCATACTCACACAGAGAAAACTTCTTCCTCCATGGTAGTGTTTTTGGATTCTGGGTAGCAGCATGCAGTCATGAGCTGGTACTGGGAAAGAAGGTAGCTTGGTGGATGGGGTTGTGGAAGCAGCTGCAGCGTCCTCCAGGGCAAGTGCCAGGTCAGTTCCTCAGCCTAGGAAGGAAGGTCAAGTAAAGCCCAGGATAGGATGAAGAGCATGCTGGGAACTGTGGTAGGCTCTGCCACTGTCCCAGAGGACAGTGCCCAGCTATGGCACAAAGCTTAATTGTCCCCCGCCATGGCTACTCTGACTTATGGGCTAGCCTGGGCTACATGCCTGGTATAAGCCTATGACATAAGTGGAAGGTCAGGCTCTGAGTTAGAAAGAGCCTTGATTTTGTCACCGTGACTGGGTGACTTTGAGAGAACATGTTTGAGCCCTACACTTGAGATTCTGACAAGGGATCAGTGCTCAAAGGCAAGGCCTCTTTACCAACCTAGGAGCTCCATGGCCTTCTCTCAGTGTGCAGAGTATCCTCTGGTAGAGCTGACCCAGCCGGCCCCAGCACTCCCATGTAGCCCACAGCAGTCTCTCCTGCTGTTCTAGGCCCAAGGAGGAACTCCACCCCACCCCACCCCCATCTCTAGAGCGTTCCTTCTTTCCCCCACCTCTGGGGCCCTGCTGGGATGCCTTGGGGTGCCCTGTGCCCTGTGTGTTGCCTGACCCAGATCCTGAAGGCTGACAAGAGCAGCCTTGTTTTCCTAACTCAGGAAAGGTGCAGACATGATTTGGTCTCTTCCAAACTCAAGTTGAAATCTGTTTCCCAAGATAAGAGCTTTGAAAATATCAGGAGCCTGAAGAGTTATCTGGGGGGTGGGGGGCCCATGCCTGCCCTCAGGAGGGGCCTGATACTGCTCAGAGCTAGTGCAAATGAGTTTTATTTTTAGTCAAGACAACCTTCATGCTTTCCTCTTCATACAACAACACTTCCTGCCTTTCTGCCAATGGGCTCACAAGAAGCAACTACCTGGATGCCTTCAGATCTGGGAACTAAATACGTTTACCCTGGTCACAGGCGTTCTGTTACAGAGACAGAAAACAGAGTAAGACAGGAAATTATTTTGTTTTGGGAGACTCTTCTCTAAGTAACCAAGCAGCTCCAGACAGTTCTAGAACTCAATCCAGTCATCCATGCAAGGAGGGTTTACCTGAGGGCCTCCCGTACTAACCTTGATGCTGGGATTCAGCAGAGGGTTGGGGGACAGATGGACATAGTGTCTGTCTTTGTGGGCTTGGGTCCTGGTCCCTCTGTGTACAAACCTTCTGCATCACACATGGCCATATCTGTTAGTGAGTTAGAATCAGCCCATAAAAGCAGATCTTTGTACCCCAACAGAAGTTTGAAATGTTACCATCATGGCCCTGTTTCCCAGTCAGCTTATCTGGCAGACTGCACGTGTCAAGAACGGGATACGGATAGGCCACAGGCTGTGTGAGCCGGATTGTCAGAGACAGCAGGGGCTTCCAACGGCATTGGATAACAATGCCCATCAGTTATTCTCTATGCCTGTGCGTGTGTGTGTGCGTGTGCATGTGTGTGTGTGTATGTGTGTGTATGCTTGTGCATGTGTTTGGTTCAACAGGGGTATGGGATGTGTCGCAGCATATATGCAGAGATCAGAAGACAAATTTGGGAGTGAGTTCTCTCCCACTATTGGAGAGTGAAACTCCAATTATGAACTCTTTTAACCCCTTAGAGTATCTCACTAACCATTTTTATGTGAGTGGAAGGGGTGCGTTGTGTGTGTTTGGGGTGGGGGGGTGCATACCAGATGCAGAGAGAACAAATGCCGTCTCATGAAGACCCCTTGTCTAGACCACAGCCTACACGAGGACTGCCCCAGCCATTTTTCTCTTGCTGTTACTGGCCATCGACTGGGATATGTATAGAGCTAAGGGACTTATTCAG